>NC_056744.1:269791011-270068511 GCF_019279795.1 Protopterus annectens | reverse complement strand
TTCCCAGACCACCTGCAGGATACTACAAGTGGGAGAGACCTGCCAGGTCTAATCTTGAAACAAAGACATCAATGTCCCTTGTGGGACCCCCAAAAATTAATGATCATCGGAGTCAGTCCCAGTAATGATTCATCAAACCAGGGTGTAGACATACACGGACCAGTAGGTTGTGCTAGCCTGATAACCCATGAGTCGACACAACTTACGACATGTGTCCCAACACACGTAGAGTGGGCAGTGTGTAGTGGTGTGTTTATACCCTACCTGCACCCACAATAAGGACGAGTGTTGTAGAGGAGAGGCACATGGGAGAACTATGGGTCTGCAATTATGGGCCTAGGCATGTAGGTGTTGGCTGGCCCAGTCTTATTAGGACCACCCCGGGGATGTAAGTAATATTCCAAAATGGGCATAGCTTATGCCCATACCTCTCAACCCCTAAGAGAAAATCCACTGGATAAGACATAAACCATTGGGGGAACAAATAGGGACCATACCTCTGAACTTTCCCCGATTTCCAGGGACGTCCCTGATTTTGACTCATATTCTGACTCTGTCCCACTTAATCCCTCCTAGAACTAGTGACTTTTGGAGGAAAGGTGGTGAATTACACATAATGAATAATGACACCAGTTAAGAGTTATAAACATCATTTACCTCAGAAAATGTGTATGAATTCATATGCTCTGAGTCTGTCAATGTGTCAGGTTAATAGCACTAATATTTTAAATGTGTCCCTGATGTTGTTATGACATGTCCCTGGTTCAGCTGATATTTGTTCGCAATCATTTGAGAGGTCTGATAGGGACAGAAAGCACATATTCAACTTACAACCTTAGAAAGATGATAGAATATTAGGTATGCAGTAGCATGACTCGGCTGAAGGATGTGGGTTCCAAAACCCAATTACTTGTTTGTATTGAAGAGTGTCAGTTCCCATGTATTAGCCAGACAGGTGCAGGTTGTAAGAGGAACACACCAATAATATGAATCAAACTCTGGAGAGGCCACAGATTCCGTACAGTCGAACGGCATGCTTTCGCCTAATGGGCAGCCATTCCCGATACTGTGGGCATGTAATCCGATATAATAGGCAACGCAAGGTAGTATCGTAGTCCTCACTCCCACCCAGGGGTGTGAGTGTCAGATGCATACACCAAATGAAGTGCATTTGCAAGTGCGAGAGCAAGCAGGTGTAAGCCTATTTGGCTGCCGGTATGCAAGTATTACACTGGTGAAGCAATATAGAGGCTAACTGAGTGTAAGAAACTGTAACCGGAGGTTAGCATTGCTTAGCTCCATGCAAACCCATGCACACCCGCTCACAACTGCTTTAATGTACCTTAATCACTCCATATCCAATGGTCTTGTTCTGGCCAGCAACAAAATAAACAGCCTCTGCAGGGCTTGAAACCAGGACCCTGCACACACATCTAATGTGATTTACTACTAAGCCATATCAGATATACAGACATCGGATGTTATCATAAACATATGATCCAGCACAGTCATTCAGCAGTATAAGAAATGTATTCCATCATGTAGATGTGTGTGTGTGTGTGTGTGTGTGTGTGTGTGTGTGTGTGTGTGTGTGTGTGTGTGTGTGTGTGCGCGTATGTGTGTATGTCCAGATATAGATACATATATATAGATATATCAAGAACATCCCATGTGACAACAAAGCATTACAAAGGAATGAAAATGGAAACACCAGCAACACCTGTATTATGTAGTGGTGTTGTCCTATGTAATATCAAGACTCCCTCAGACAGATATGTGTCATTAATACATACAAACATTTGTACATTTGCCAAATACATCACTCTGTGCATTTTATTTACATTAACACAACAGAGTCTGACCAATCATTATGTGAGAACAGTACTCTTTCAAGGTGCTGTGTGCGACATCATCATCATGAAAAAGGTAAATGGGTAACCATAGAGGGACCGGTAGTGTTGTGTGTACAATGGGGTCATCTGCATCACGTGTATCTGGAACCTTTTAGGAGACATGTGCATATCAGGATCGTGTGCCTGATAGACAGGGGTGAGGACAACTGGAGTATGTTGTGATGTATATTAAAAAGCTTACATGTGTCCAGTGGACACGTGTGTGAAATGGACAGCTATGTATGGGGCAAATGTTGTTCTAGGAACTGATTAGCCTTTTGTTTCCTTAGGGTGAGAGTGGGATGTGGGGGAAGGAGAGTAGGTATGCTCGTGGAGGATAGGTTGGGTAGGATGACAGACAAGACAGCATACAGGGTGGGTATACGACACATGTGGGGGGATACACCTTGGACGGCGAGGGGTGCTTGGCAGTCACAAGCCCATGAGTCCTCAGATGGAAACAGTGGGACGGAGGTCCCCAGCCATAGGCAGCTACCACTGCACCAAAACAGCCGCAAAGGTGGCTGTGCTGGGGGATGTCTAGGAGGGGCAGGCTCACCCTGTAAATGTGACACTCTGCCCTCAAGCTGGCATATCTGGCCTCAAAACCCCTTATTGAGCCCCCTACGCACCACTTCTGGGACTGTACAACAGCGGACAAGTTCCTGTCTGGACCTGCTCCCAGTGAGGACAAGCCCCATCCTCAGTGGCGATTCCACCAGAAGGTGGTGCAGAGTCAACAGAGGTGGAGGTCCAAGGCTGGGTCCCAGATGTGCTGATGCCTGGTGCCATGGCCAGCTGAGGTGGGACAGGAAGTTCTGCCGGGACCTCCAAACTCAAACAGCCCATGGTGTTGCAGTTTTAACACAGATATGGCTTAGTAATAGTCAACAGCAGTCAGGATTACTTATAACAGCAAGCATAGATATGACCATCAACCCAACACAACAGATGGTATACATTTGCAGAGAGAGCACAATATATATGTATATATATATATATATATATATATATATATAGATATACACTGCATGACATCTGTACAAAGTGTAAAAGACTTGTGACTGCAGCTATGAACAATGGCCCATTATTGGCATGTCACTGAGAACCTCAGAAAGTGACTGTCATACCACTATTTCATGTGACTTATGTCCAGTCAGGGATGCGATGGCAGTAACTCTCATCACTATCACCATGTACTGACTGCAATCCTCACACTATGCTTCTGCAGTTCACAGATGTGTGTTCAGTGAGTAATACAGGAAACAAATGGTTCCACACACTGACCAGTCCACAGATGGTCCTACAGATGGGGGCTCCCTCACAAACAGAGCACTGTCTTGTCAGTTTTAAAACATGTAGAATAGCCATTACCACACACAACTTGCTAAACTGGCAGTAGTCTCAATGAAGCATAGCTACACTTACATGCTGTAGTCATGTCTGGCACATCACCCTCCTGTCCTTAGGCTATTTTCCACTGTATATGTTGTTTGAGGAATATCCAGATATCATCTGTGACGCCGTTTACCAAACACCAGATCCAGGTTCCACTCACAGCGACTGTCATGGGCAAACACCAACATGATGTTCCTAGATATTGTACTGTGTTTCCATGTGGCTGGCTATGGGAACATCACCATAGCTGTTCCACATGCAATCAGCTAGAGGAGGACTGCAATAGGTGCAAAGGCCATCACCTGATCATGACCATCACTTACAAAACACAAGCTGCTTCTGAGAAGGTGTACAACTCCACATCCACCAGAGAGTGTGTGGGAGGGACAGACAGAGGCAAAGTACATCAGAGAAGGGCTTGGAGACTAAAATCTAAGAATTGTCTGTCACACACCTACCAGTACAAGGGTTCAAACCCCTGTCTAACTAGCCATTACTATTGACAAATGCATGCAGTTACTCCATGTGCCACAAAGCTGACATGTTGGTGTGCTGTAAGAACATATATGTGTGCTGGTGAGCGACATCTGCAACAGAGATATAGTAGACATACATTAGGTGTAGCATACATGGCTGTCCACATGAACGGATGTAATTTTCAACACAACCACACTCTCTAAATGACTCAGACACACTGCCACACTTTGCTAGGGCCACCAATACACTTCCTAACTACTTAGTTTGCCACACTGCAGTAATGTACAGGTACTACATGCACCACAGGGGATATCAGGAGGTTCTATGGGCTAGGGCATGTGAACGTGTCTGACATCAGTCGGTATGCCATTGGGAGTTATACTGGATGTGACTGTGGTTGGGAGCATCATACCCCACATGCAGACACAAGGTGCCAGTACTGACATGCATGTGTGCATTGCTTTATGGGTGTGTAGTGGTTGGCTGTGCAAGATGGCTTTACAAGGCTGGGTGAGGAGTAATACTTGGGATCACTCCACCCGACAATAGTGTGCAGTGTGGTACAGGGGTGTAGTGTTTGCAATGTCCCACACAGATGGGTATTGTATGAACTGTCCTGTCATCCTGGCTACCATTGTGTATGGCCATTGCTTTGCAATGCATGTCATGTCTGTGTTTGATAGTCCTTGACATGGACATTGCCTGGGATGTGCATGTCCCACAATAATGTACAGTGACATGTACAAATGTACCTGGTTTGGCTGGCACATGTTGTGTACACGGACTGTTATCCTCAGATATGCCAATACTGGCCTGGTGTGGCAAGACCTGCTTATAGACAGCAGGTTGACCCTGCACCTGCATTGATAGCATGGTACAAGTATTCCCTGGTGTCAGTGGCATCTGTCCATACAGGGCACGTGTGTAAGGCATTGTATGGCCTCTGTGGATCACATTTGATGGCACCACATATGTTGCAGACATCCAGTGGAGAACATAGGGAAGGCACATTGTCCGCAATGATGTGCCTATTATACTGCTGGACAGGGTGCCATGCCCTCTGCAGCCCACTGCAATCACACCATGTCTACTATCTGTCATCAATGTGCAGGGTACTAGCAACATAGCGGAATATTCTGGGCAAATGTGTTTGTGTATGACACATGGGTTCAGAACGTATTCTGGGTAATAGTAGGGTTGCATACTTTGTTCACCAGCCCTTTTGCCAGATGTAGGGGTATGGCTTGCCAACACAGTCCCTTGGCTGATTGACATATGTACTCCTTGCGAGGTGGACATTGTGACATATAATACGGACACCATATAGAAAAACTACAAAATCCACTCCCCAACATGTCCAGTGGTTAGACACTCACAACTACCTCCACACAGGCTCTGACTGTCACACATATACACACCATGTCTTGGAATAGAACCCCTAACAAACTAGTTTATCACACTACAGCATTACACAGTTACAGCACACGGTACAGAGATTACTGCATTACAAAAGTCCCAGAGGTGTATTTCTAGGTGGGTGACATCAGCAGGATTGCCAAAGGTGGTTATGTGAAGTGTAAAGAGTGTGCATATTCTAAAAAGCATTGTTACTTTCTCAGGCAGACAGACAGACACACAGTTAGCCTGTCTTGGCATAGAACCCCTACCTAACTAGTTTATCACACTACAGCAATACACAGTTACAGCACACGCTATGAAGAATACTGGGTTATAGCAGCCCCAGAGGTGTATTCGTAGGTGGGTGACATCAGCAGGATTGCCAACAAAGAGCATTTCAAGTGTACTGCGAGTTCTACATGTCTGCTTCCTGCATGTACCCACCACTTACTGTCAGGAAAACACATTTACACCCACTTACAACTGTCTTATTCAGTCCTAATTGACAGTATCAACAAGGCTTGCAGGTCTTGAACCATGGACCATGCGCATTGAGATCACTGTACGTACCACTAAGCCATCTGGATTGTATACATGTTGCATGGAGTTTATAATGCACATCTTAGTACTGGTATTCCATAGTACTGAAAACAAATGGGACTATCATTTTGTGTACATATGTACAGTACCCTTGAATGTGCTGTACTCTGTGAAACAACAAAGACAAGTCTACATCTGTACAACTGTCATAACTACATATATATATATATATTTATATATACACCTATGGGATGTACACACACACACACACACACACACACACATATATATATATATATATATATATATATATATATATATATATATATATATACATATACACACACACACACACACACACACACACACACACACACACACACACACACACACACACACACACACACACACAAACACACACAAACACATGTCTGAACACCCTTTGTGACACAGAAGTGTTCCAAAAGGAACTGACGTGTAGACAAAACAGAGGCATTTCTTGTGTTATAACATTTAAATCTTAATCAGTTCACCAGAGAAGTGATGGTTGTTGTGTATGTGGAGTTTGGGGTGGGGAATGATGGCTAATGTAATCTACCCCGGGATTGTGGAGTTTGGGTGGGAGAATGATTGGTATGGACTTACACCCTGGTGACCACGTCTGTGTCACTGCTCGACAGTGGCACAGGAAGATAACATACCCAACTGTAGTCATGCTTGACTGTGTGCTCTTTACCATTCCTAACTATGTAATACTTTGTAGACACCAGTCACCACAGATGGCTACCATGGTGTGCTAAAAGACATTACACATGTGTATCCTGGCTACAGGGTAGTCACACACACAAACACACACACACTTGCCAGCATTGTGCATACAGATCTTGCCTATGTAAAGGTAACTAGTACAGTGGTATGCAGTTGGGGTATGTGCCACAGAACACATACAATTACACTTACTCTGATTCCACTTCTGAGCTGGGTGACCATCACAGGACTGATTACTTGCAGTGAGGAGGGGGAAGAGAGAGGTTTAGCAGTTGACAAGGATAAAAGCCAGTGCAAAATGTGGAATCTCTTTGGAATGCAGCAAATCTTGCTGTCATGACAGGATGCAGGCACCAATACACGCAACCACACTCAATCATCTGCTGTCACACACACAAACAGTTGCCAGTGATGGGATCAGAACTCCTGCCTAACTACAGATCACTTTTACAGTACTATGCAATTATGAGACGCGCCACAGAGATTACACGTTCCAAGGCAGTCAGAATGCCCTTCTATGATTGAGAACAACAACAGGGAGACTGACAGTCACAAAGCACATAGCTGTAAACCTGTGTGTTTAAAGTAGGTGTCCATTACAACCTGTATGCACAAATGAGACACATCATCTGCAGGTAGTATATAGGTAGGCCTGGGAGGTATAGTTGTAGCACAACAGGAACCTGAACTGGAGTATGCCCATCTGTGGAATGGACAACTATCACTATACAGGGTTACAGTGGGCATGCTCATACACTTAGTAGCACAGGGCCATTTGGGATGCACTATGACTACAACTACACAAGGTTATACTGGGCATGCTCATACACTTAGTAACAAAGGGCTTGTTGGATGCACTGACTCAAATTACACAAGGTGGTAGTGGGTATGGTCATACACTAAGTAGCACAGGGCTGTTTGGGTTGCACTCCGATTCTAACCACAGAAGGCCACAGTGTGCATGCTCATACACTTACATTTACAGAACTCTTTGTAATGGACTCCTAATGTAAACACACAGGTTTACAGCTATGTACATCTTACCTGTCAGTATATATGCACACCATACTGGTTTACTACCTGATACCTGTATGTGGCCCGTAAATGATATATTTGTGTCTGTGCTGTGTGATACACATGCATACATGTACATGAAGTACTGACATATATATGTTAAGTATAGACAATCATGCATTTATGGATGTGACAGACAATAGGTTAACTGGGACACACAGCCAGATGCTACCTACAGCATGTGTCACACACCTTGCTGCCCTGACAGGCATTCATTGATAGCAGGTTGTGGACAGTGGCATTATACATGAAACAGTGGCATGTGCAAGCATAATGTGTGAGCCACATTGTGTAATGGTACTGAGGTGCAGGTGTCAAGATGACCTCTCCCGGCTCTTTTAGTAGTTGTCATTATTAGCAGGACAGCTACTTTAAGTATATCTCACATTGGCCATATACACAATTTCTGCTGCTGTCCGTCACCTTACATGAGTCATTTGCTACCAAGCACATTACTGCCACTCACAGTGATGTCATGGTATGAGTGGCAACTGCTAGACCAAGACAATGAGGCAATGTCCTGCTGTTATTATGAGGTTGTCCAGTGTCTGTCATTCTGGGCTGTCATGACTGAATGACAAGCCTTCGACACAGAGCACATGCATCCATGTTTCACGTGTGTAGATAATACCTAGGTCACATTTACCCATATAGCTGCATTCCAAGGCAAATGTCCTACACACAGAAGTAACACCCTGACACCTACAAGACAATTGCATTGGATACTTATGCTAACTAGTGCTAGATATGTGGCTTTAGTAATCCATTTTCTCAATGTAGAACCTACAATGGGGAATACTGACATATGTGCAGTGAGAAACACCTGGCTGAAGGCTCTGTAGTGCACAATTGCACTACCACCATATAACTCAGATCCAGACATGTGGGCCATAACAGTGGTATGGACCATTCCAGGTGGTGGTGTGCACATATTCATAAAGGCTACTCACATGTAAAGACCACTACTCTGATATAACTCATCACAGATGAGTCAGGTACAGGTGACAGTGGCAAACACTGCATTCTAGGTTGTATCCTCATATACATCCACCAACTTGTCCCCAGACTACCAACACACATCCATATGTGGTATGACATAGTATGGTAGACCACCAGATAATCTACGATTGGTGGACTGTACCTAGGCCTACATCAACTGTGCAAAGTACCCATGTACAGACACAGCTTCATAATGTGTTGTGCAATGCAATAATACCATTTTTTGTAACCAGCTCAGTTGTACACATACCAAGGTCCTTCGGATGTTGTCAGCATTAACACAGTCGGCTGTTGCTGTACACCAGTAAACAACACCCTCATGGTTGGATATGAGCTAACTGTACCTGCCCTGGATATGTACATCCCACTCTCATACAACATAAATTACATTACCCGAGCTTTCTTTATCCTGTCTACATACAGGTGGCTACAGTCATTACACACATGCACATGGCAGATAGCATGCTAACAGTACATAAGGTTTGATATCTATGTTAACAGAGGTAATATTCCCTCTCTACTCGTCACCCATGACACCTATCATATTATACAACACCTCATGTGGCATGTATATCATTAGACATGTCCACCTAATGCAATGCCTACAAACATACCCAAATAACAGGATCATAGGATCTACACAAGGCCTGTATTGACAGACTCAGGGAAATCCACCTCTGCTCTGTATGTTCCTGAGTAGTCACAGGTGATATGTTCATGACATGCACAGCCATATGTGGCCACAGCTCCTACATATACCACATGTCAACAATTGCAAGCCATGCATGCTGTGTGCTGTCTGGACATTAACCTTAGTACCACAATAGCCAGTACATGCTGGGGTGAGATGTTCACAAGCCAAGACCTCGCACATACTTGAATGAGTGTACTGCTTAGCCTAACAGAGCACATTTCTGGCACTCTTCCAGTAAACATGAGGTGTGTATGGCAAAGATGATGTGCTCACTGTTGACCATTACAGTGCCCTGGCTTCACCATGGCACTGTCAAGTAACAGTTTGTAGGAGCATGACATGGAATAATGCTGTGTGTGTCTTGCTGATATGTGCTCTTGTCATATATGTACACTTGGCTACACGGTGAAGGTGGTTGTGTCCTACCAGTACATGAATACAACATCCATTATGGTGTAATGCTTGGCTATGTTTCACACATGGCGTGGGGAAGGTGTGGAATGTATCCTCTTGTCCTGCTAGTGCACTTACTGATGTAGACCGCATATGTGTACATGTATTGATGTTTGTGTAGATTCCATGTGTGTGCAGTGTCTGATGTCTGAAGGTGACTGTTGTCTTAGTACATCATGCTGATGCAATACAGCCTCAACATTGCCAACTGTATATGTTGATATGCTCTAAGTGCAGTAAGCTGTACATGAGGTATGGATAGATGTTTTGACATTACTAAGTGATGGGGCTACTTTGCAGATGAATGATTACTGAGGACAGCTCACTGGTGTGTTACAACCATTCCTACAATAACCTGTAAAACTGCTAAGGTTAGGTTTTGTTAATTGAAGTGGAAGACAGACAATGTAGAATGCAGTAAGGGTGACACTGAAGGCAAACCTCTTAACACCTGTAACAGTAATGCCTCCCCTGTGCATATATTGTACATATATCAGCACAGTTGGCAAAGGAAAGAGTCAGTAAGCTTTGTAGTGAATGTGATAGTGCTGTACTTCTGTAATACCTATTATGAGATAGGCAGGTGTTTGATTCACAGTACTGGCACTTGTGGCTGTGTGTGTGTCCATATATGTCACGTATGGTTGGGAATACATCCCACATGTGTTCACTCTCCTGAACGCTGTAGTTGACATCAGTACAGAGTGAAGTGTAGAAAGAAAGGCATAGCCAGGTGGTTGAACCTCACACATGTCAAGTGTCTGTATGTGTGTGACATAGGTGTATATCTTTGTGAATTCCACAGTGTGTGTGTGTGTGTGTGTGTGTGTGTGCGTGTGCGTGTGTGTGCGCGTGTGTGTGTGTGTGTATGGCTGTCCGTGTGTATGGATGTCCGGTCTCTGGAGTGAGGCTGTATTTTACCATAGTGAAATGTTAATGCCCCTCCCCCATCCACTCAATGCAATCTAGTATCCCTGTTGAGATCATCAGTCTTAGACGGGCATCCTAACTGCGTGTTAACATGTACACCCTGGGGTGTGACCTATTGTTGCATAGCCTATTGATAGACCCCCCTCCCCACATACATTCACTGCACTGCCGTATCCATGTTGATGTCCTCGATCTTAGGCCATTCCAACTACCTGTACATGTGTAATCTCTGTGGCACATCTTGTAATTGTGTAGTACTATAATAATGATATGTACATAGGCAGGGGTTCTCATCCAAACACTGGCAACTGTGTGTGTGTGTCAGAGTGTGTGTTACTGTGTCTGTGAATCCCTGAGTTTGTGGGTGTGTCGGTGTTTGCATGCTGTCATGGCAGTGGGTATTACTGCTTCCCAATAAGAAACCACTATTTCCACTGGCCTTTACCCTTGTCATCCACCATACCACTCTTTTACCTCCTCCCCGCTCCAGGTAACTATACCTGTGATGTCACCCACTATGGATTTGATGGCTCTGAACACAGTAACTTACTACACAGCTATAATGCTCTTGGATCGTTAAAACAGTAAACATAATTGAAACCTGGGAGATTATAACTGTGATGTGGAAGCTGCAAAGTGCATGCAGGTACTGTCATACAGACTGGTGAGTAGTCAACATGTACATATGGGACAATAACCGCAAACACCAACATCCCTCGGCACATTCAACTACACCTGAAAGAGGAAGGCAGAATGTCAAGATCAACATGCTGTTAGTGTTTTTGCACATGATACATACTGTCAAATGTACAAAATGCATTCTAAAACTGTAATACATGGTATTTCTGCTGCCTGTCAACAATACTCAACAATATTAATCTACAATTGTCTACCTAGTATGATCACCCTGTGCATCAGACCATATGAGCATATCCCTGCACCGATGGTGTGGATGACAGGGATGCAGCACAAGCATCATCATATGCACAGGGTGATAATGTTTGCCAGAGGCCTAGGCTGTGCCATTGGATGACATCATGCTTGTGGTGTGTCAGGGCCTGTGGTATCAGTGGGCGTGTATGGATGTTATGCATGTGTGGGTTGAGGTGCCCTACATTTGTTTCCGGGTGTGTGTGTGTGTGTGTGTGTGTGTGTGTGTGTGTGTATGCATGCACACAGGTCACACAAGTGGCTGGCCTACACAGGGATATTATTGACAGCTGCAGGCTGTACAAGGCAGGTTTCACAGTTCACAGTGTCCGGCCATGGCCACGTGACCTGCACCTGCCAGGGGTTGCACAGGCACTACCAGGCAGAGGTCCAGATTGGGTACTGTCTGATGACACATGTCCACTGGAATCGTGTCACTGTTGGAACCGGCCAGGACCATGTGCACGTGGCCTGCTGTGTCCTGGTGTGGACTGCACAGCACCAGCTGCACTGCTGCTGCTACTACCACTATGGGAGCGGGCATGTGCAGTAGCATGTTCATGTAGACCTTCAACAGGTGATGTAGCTGACCTACATCCACGTGCCCAACACCTCACTCCCACCAGATGTTCCAGCACAGACATTCCACGCTCAAGGATTGACATGCCACTGTCAAGGACTCCCACCATGTCACCCAATCGTCTATCCAAAACATCTGCAAGATGATGGTGAGCATTTGCAAGTGCCTGGATGTTGTCAGTTAATGAATGGACAGCAGCCCTCTGAAGCCTCAGACCTTCTCTGTTGTGCCGTTCAGCACATGCCTGTGCCTTCATTACAGCCCGAAACATGCGTCTGATGACTCCAGCTGATGTGCTTTGTCTCGCAGGGGCATGTTGGCCAGTGGTCCTCCTACGAGCAGCGCTGGACACATGCCTGTGTATGACATCACCAGTCAGTTGACTGGGATTATGGTGTTCAGGCACACCTTCCATAGTCTCCACACTTTTCTGTTCCATGCTACCACCCACCAACTGTCCTTCCTCTATGGCCAGTGGTGATGGGGTATGTGTAGGCAGGGGAACTGTGTGCGATGATGAGGGGGATACAGGTGGAGTGGCAACCAATGGCACAGATTCACCCCCTGACAACCCTGCCTGTGCCTCAATCATACTATCATCATCACTGCTAGAGTCTGTGGGGACACTAACATCAGGTGGACCGCAGGAGGGCAACGCACCTACATCAACACCTGTGAGGGGAAGACAAGAACTGTACATTACAAGTTATATCAGACACACACACAGACAGGGGCACACACACACACACACACACACACACACACACACACACACACACACACACACACACACGGACACACACACACACACACACACACACACACACACACACACACACACAGACACACACACACACACACACACAGACACACAGACACACACACACACACAGACACACACACACACACACACACACACACACACACACACACACACACACACACACACACACACACACACACACACACACACACACACACACACACACACACACACACACACACACACAGACACACACTACATGCAGGTGATATGGCAGATGGCATTCAGCTTAAACAATTATAGTAGTAGTTATCATACATCCCTGAGTTGCACACAACAGCATGCATGTGTTATAGTAGATGTCATGCACCTTACACAATTATAGTGGTGGTTAGCATACATACCTGTATTGCACCATTTGTGTTAGTAGCCTATGCCCCATACCTGCAACACAATGCATGCACTTTGCACCATTGCACTGCACTGCCATGGTGTGTGTATATACACCACATGTTAACAGACCATCGCTGACCTTTGTACATCTGCCACTGATGCTTTGAGTTGGCCACCACCCCTATATGTGAGGACATGAGCAGAAGGGTATGTCGACTGCATATTATGTTTGCTTGAGCCCTAGCTTGCATATCTCCCCAAAGCAGTGCATGTCTGTTCAACATTATTCTGCCTATCCCTGAGCTGAGTCAATAGTCATTGTACATGTGGCTGTACACACATGTTTGACATGGCTGTCCCTACTTTGCAATGCTGCCACAGACCAGCACAGGTTTACAGTACACCGGCCTGATGTGTGGCATATGACCTTGCCAATCACATGTAGTATGACATGTCTTCTGCTGACATGTTGAATGACATGCATACATGTGTAACACAATGGTATCCTTTCCAATCTGCAGTACGGTAATGGTGTCCCAATGCAGGGACGTGTTATATTAACATGGGCCTTCAGCTGACGCAGTGTTGTCTGTCCACCCTACAAATATGCAGTGACATACTGCACATTGTGGTGATGTGCATAGCCATCGCAGGGCATCATGTGGCTTCACAATTGCTATACAGTGTGAGCTACTGACACAGTTCATAGCCATGACTATGTTCACATACAATACATACCTAATGTGGAATGTGACCCACGCCACTGAGGTGTATACACACTAAACTCTAATGTGGAATGTGTGACACAGGTCACAGAAGGGTATACAGATGACACCCCTGCACATCTACAACCATATTACTGATGCCTGGCAACTATGCCAACACATGGCTAACTTAGCAGTACTCTATGTCTCACATGCCATCTGTGTACCTCACACACATGAGTAGAAGGCATGACAGTGATGTCTGACATCAGCAAGGTGAATGTACTGTATCTGTGGCCTGATGTGGTTGTATGTGTATGTTGTGCAACACATGTATGTATTTGGATACTGTATAAGTAAATGCTTTCATGCCATGACACACTCAAGATTTTCAAGACATATGTGTTGGTTTCATGTTATGCCTACACAAGCTGTGCACAGGCCTGTATGATCTTGAGTGTTTCACATATGAAATATCACCATTACACAAAGGCCATCATTGTATTGTGTCGAGCCAATGTACAACAGAGTGTACACACATGTACATCACTTCTACTGTGTGTGCGTTGCTTCATGTCTCTGGCCATCCTCCAAGGCCATGTGTACACATGTTCTGTCCAATGGTTGTGATGGCCATCTTATTTCACATGTAAGTGTTATCCCATATGACATACACCCATAGATGTCATATGCTCTACTGAGGACAGGGTTATGCAGACAAAGGGTGGTATGTATGAGATGTGAGACATCATGTTTTGCAGGATAGTTGTGCAGTGTTGCAGTCAGCCCACTACATGTCATGGACATGTCAGATAGCACATGACATTGTGTGACATTCAATGCAAGGGTAGAATCCACAAGGGTGTATGCTGTGGGCCAGTCAAACTCCAGCTCCAACAGATTTAGAGTGTGTGCACATATATGTTCTCTGTACAGTACTGTTTGTATTCCCAACATGTGTAAAGCTGAAATGAAGTACCTGTCCTTACAGTGAAACACACCTCCACCATTGTATTCACAGCTGTCCACACATCTGGCAATGACAGTTTGGAAGGTTTAGTGTAGGTGTTTCATATAGTCTTCAATTGTTTCACATGGGTAACCACTGTGATGCATTGCAGGTCTGACCAGTGTCTATTAACAGGACCATCATACATTATGTGTACGTGTGTTATAGCAGATAGCATGCAATTAATATGATCTGTGCATTATCAAGCCTGGTAACTAATAACAATCTCATCTGACACAGGTTGCTGTTGCTGCAAAATGCCAGAGGTACCTAAACAGGAGTGTCACAGCAGTAAGATCATTATCCATACCTGTGTGATAGCTACAGGGTGCAATGTCCATGTTAGCACATAAGCCAGTACAATACAATATACTATGGAGTATGCACTTCTCTGCATACATAGAGTAGCAGACTATTGTATGTGGCATGTGTGCATACATGTCTTGCATATGTTACATTACATATTGTACAGTAACACATGTAACTATGTGAAATATAGTTGTGTTATATGTGCAGTACTGACTTACCAGGCAACTCCAGGCTCGGTGGTTGAGAGACACCCACCTCCACAATACCAGCTAAAGCTTGTGGATGGAGGTCTGCAGGTGTCCCCAGGTATGCCAGTAGCTCCTCGGTACATGTGAGTGAGGGCTGAGTGAGTGGCCCCCCACATGTTGCACCTTGTTTCCCGGAGATTGTATTAGCATGCTGTTTCACCTGTCTTATAAGGTCAGTGCAGTGTCGGCACACCTGCTGATAGGTGTGATTGTGACTGCCAATATCATTTACCCTCCTGCGGATTTACTCCCACAGGGCATCCCATTGCTGTGCATCCTGTGGCACATGGCTGAAGAGTGTTATATGGTTGTCGAGGAGGTATGGGACAAGGACCTCATCCTCTAAGTGGGTGTACACTGGCAGCCTGCTATGTGGCATACCTGGAAGACATAATGATGGAGACAGGTCACGGTAACTCACAGAGAAGTACAGAAGTACAGCTGAACATACAAGTGTATCACATTTATTAAGATTACAAATATGTCTTTGCAAATCTACATGACACTTACACCACTGACATGTATAAGTCACACACATTTGACACTTACTGGTGATGTGATGTTATCGCCATATATGTGTGTGTCATGTGATGACATTGCTCATACTCCATGTGGATGTTGTCTTGACGTGGGCATGTCTGTTTGCCTGTACTGGTGTCTTTACCTATCAGCACATGCCTGGATGTGTTCACATTAATGCAATCTAACTTAATGCTGTGCATATGTCACATATATAGTCATACATAGCCATTAGGGACATGACCTGTGACCCTGCAGACTTGCAAGCATGTATGTGTTTTGCCATATACATCTACATGACACTGTACAGCTGTGTAGCATCCTGCCATGTATTGCCTATGTTGCACATGTGTAACACATGGGACAATAGCTAGCCTGATGGCATTTGCAGGGTTGGATATCAACTATAGCATGTATGGTCATAGTGATCTAGATGGCATTATGCCCTGGGCCATTTAGGAGCCTATGCAGACAGGTTACATAGCTGTAGGCAACAGACAGGTAAGTTTCAGTGGCCATTTCAAACAGTGCCACAGAACTGATCCACAGGGTTACTGATATATTTGACATGCAGTCATCACACCATGTCACAGAGAGGGGCGATGTGCAGCTTCACTGGACAGGGATGCATAGTATGCCAAGAGTATGTTAAGTGTATGGGGCAGAGATCTGTCAGGCATTTTGTGATCCTTGTACTAGAAAGGTGGATTTCCATGAATCATGTGTTTATTTGGGATCAGGATGTGTTAAGTGTAGCATGTCCAACACCTCTGGGTTGGACATGGCTTTATTCAGGGTAGGTTACATGCTACATAGTGCAGCTAGGGATTGGGAAGGGCAGTGTAGGCCATCTACACATGGGTGATAACCCTTAAAGGAAATATGTGATCTATTATGGGTCACATGAGTGTTGAGTATGGCTGAGCAATTATCTCTATATTCCTGGATGGCACCCTGTTATAATTAGGGGTGCACCATATGACTACCTGACTGGTGTGGTGAAGTAACTATCAAAGGAAAGACTACTGTCCAGCTGCATCCCATACACACACACAGTAACCATTATGTTGACCGCTGCCTAGTTGGTAGTTCATGGGTACAGGGTTTTTAACATAGGGGATGACAGTGCAATACATAGCTGTCAGATTGTGGCCATATGTCACACACCACACATCTGACACACAAAGGCACTTCTGTATGTTGAACACAGCACACATTGAGTCAACTATTGCTCCTAGTTCATAGTCATTTGCAAACATCAATAGGCTGATGCCTTCTGTGTTAGTCTGTGTGGTATAGATAACAAACAGGGAGAGTACCAGGAATGAACCCTGTATTACTGTGGCTGGCACTGGTTTGATGTGTGTGTATTAGTCAGACACCTTCTGTAGTGTTGGTTCTGCCAGCATTCCAGTTGCCAACCACTCCTGTGACATAGGAATATACACCTAGTTTACTGAGTGTAATTTTAACACAGGTAAGGTCATGATATGCAGTGTGAATCAACCCCACTGTCATCTACATCTGTACTGAGTACATCAAATACGTTGATCACTGTTCATGACCTTACAGACCAGACTCGGCAGGGTAGTTGTGCACTATTTCCCATTATCAATGGTGTCTCCCCCTTTGTGGGGTGTGATAACTGTTGCTTTGCACCATTCGGTGTGTACACAGCCTGACATGGAGCTATGACTGAACATGATGTGTATGTGGATAGCTGATTGTTCTTACATTTGTGTAGGATACATCCTGGGGTGTTGCCAGGTCCCATGAAAGCTGTATGTATGGCTTTAGTGAGTGCAGCTTGTACCTGCATAGTTGTTATTACAGGGGCCCTGTAGTGTACATGGATATATTGCTAAGTGTACCTGTTGGGGGGAGGTTGGAGTGGGTTTAGGTTCTCCAAGACCCTATCTGGATGAACAGGTGCTATTTCTGTAGGTGCAGTACTTCCCATGCCATAGTGCTGTGCCGCACAGCAGGTCTTGTCATTGCCATTACGATTAATGACACAGGTATAGAATGCTATGTGCTTGGCCTCATAATATGTGGCTGATTAGTTTCACAGTAGCTTTGTGTGGTTTTATATGGTGTATCTGCATCTTACTGAGGCTGACCAGGGATCACCTACACTCATGTGTGTTCACTCTTGCAACAGTTACTACCTTCTGTGGTACAGTTTAAAGCATGGTACCACAAGTTTGCCTTCTTGTTTGTGTTTGGTTGAATCCTGGTTCTGTTTCAATGGCACAATCACTGCATATATGTGACTGCTTAAGGTTCATTTGTGTAGGATTCAGCATTTGCACACACATTGTCCATCTGCATGGGTGCCATGACAGTCACCACTCTGCTCTTAGGAAACATAACATTGGCATTGGAGACTGACTATGTGTAGCATACTGTTAGCCCTGTTTGTGTGACTACTGTGATCTAGGTCATTGGGATTGATGGAATCCAACATGCATTGAGCACAGGTGTTGGTACATGAGGAGTCTTCCTAGTTCATAATGGAATAGTTGAGAGTAGCCATTATTATGGTTTTCTGTCTCAGACCTAATCTTCCCCATTACAACACATTATGACAGTTGGAAAATCCGTGGCATGGTGGGTGATCTGTCGCAAGGTGCGATTTGAATTCCACTTTGGCACAAAGGTAGTTGCTCAGTGTAACACATCTGAAGTTATGCAAGTGCAACTAGCATGAGGGTGTACATATCCTTCAGGAATATGGACCCACCTGGGGCCCATGTGTTCCAATAAAGGATAATGGGCAAGAGGTGACGTATATGTTATAACATGGTCATGCAGGTGTGCTCTCTGGAATGTTGAAACATGTCTCAGCCACTGCACAGATATGTCCTCCATGTTAGGGATTAACATATGTGTGTCCATATAGTGTTTCTGACATGTATCATTGTGTAGCGAGACCCACAGTTTATTGCTTGGCTGTCCCTGTAACAGCAGTGGC
Organism: Protopterus annectens; assembly: GCF_019279795.1. Taxonomy (NCBI): domain Eukaryota; kingdom Metazoa; phylum Chordata; order Ceratodontiformes; family Protopteridae; genus Protopterus; species Protopterus annectens. The sequence continues at coordinate 270,049,459 of NC_056744.1, read as the reverse complement.
ACTATAGGGGAAGCATGAGCCCCAGGCAGTATTCAGATTCCCAGGGGTGACAGGTGCAGGCCCTGTCTGGCAAAGCATAATGGTCTGTCAACCATGTTATCCCAGGCAGACAGATGCTGGATACCCTTTGACTTGCACCACTACACTAGACAATTGTGGAATTTAATCCTTTTGTCCCTGTACTGCAGTATCATTCTGGCCAATGGTGGAATGCTACCCAGGCCTTGGGACATACTTGCATGGGCTACAAGACCTGACAGTTCCAACATGTGTTTCCATGCAGTCCAGGCTACTGCATCACTGGTCCTGCACAACAACATGGAATATGCCAGAGCCATGTGTATAGTTCAAAAGGTGGTCTGAGTGTATGGGTATGTGGCTAATCATGGAAGACAGGCCGCTGACACTATGTATGCCCTTGTATAGGTTGGTGTGTAACATAGTGCTAGAGTTTGCATTCAAAAATGAGCACTGTTGGGCATGTTTCCAGCCATGTGTTCTGAGGTGTGGCACAATTATGCAAACTATGTCATACAGTTTGTGTATTTCATTGTCTGCATCTTCCAGCTTGGGAGGTCACTTGTTTGGCCAGATACTTAGAAGCATCTGTGAATGTGTGTGATTTCTGGTAGTGTGTGTGGGTGTCCTTACTGTGTTCTGGTAAGGGAATGTGTTGGTTGTGATGATGAGATGCATGTGTTAACCTACACCTCATGACTGTCCAGTCCAGTCATGGCTGTAGAATGGGCTGCCTTCCAGCTTACCCCTGTAGCTGCATCCCAAACAATGTGTGGGGCATGGTGTTAGGTGGGTTTGGCAGTGTACATGGCATAGAGATTACATTCCCCCAGGATGGCCACATACACAAAGCTACAAAGCTGACATTAGTAAACACCAGTAGCTGACTAGTGGACATGTCTGTATGAGCATTCATTACTACAAGTACCAAGTACCGTATTTAGTTTACTTATGCTTATGATGATGTTTTAGACAGTGATGCTCACGTGTAAATATTTGTGTTATGGACGTGACAACACTGGCTATTATGGAAACATTGCAGCTACCTTTAGTAACAATCCTCCTCTGAGGAACACATCACATTCTGTTAGTTGATTACAGACGATGCAAGTGTCTACAGGTCTGTTTCCTTCTCTGGGTATATACTCACATATCCACCAGGACCATAAGCTCTGTTGGGCACAGACATCCACTATCCAAACAGAGTCATGTATCAATAGACTCTGATGCCACTATCACCATGATCAGGATATAATCAGATAGTGTAAGCCATCACCTATGAAGTGGCTATTACACATGGGCAGCTATCTCTCACATCTTACACTCCTACTACAGATGTTACACTGGAGTTAAAGATGATATGCAACCTGTTTCATTACCAGTACTTTGCACTACCTTACATACAGTATGTGCAAGCGGCTGTTAGGATGGCAATGAGACGTTAGGCTACACAAACCTAGTAGTTCAACCAGTGTGTCTTTACTCTCAATATCCACTCTATGTGGGTGTGCACATAGCCATTTGGCCCAGCCCTGTAACAAGGATCACTACACATTTGCATAACATGTACACATGCACAGCTGTTATTGCTTGCAAACGATACTAGAAAGGACCAGCCCTGTAACAAGGGTCACTACACATTTGCATAACATGTACACATGCACAGCTGTTATTGCTTGCAAACAATACTAGAGAGGTCCAGCCCTGTAACAAGGGTCACTACACGTTTGCATAACATGCACACATGCACAGCTGTTATTGCTCGCAAACGATACTAGAGAGGTCCAGCCCTGTAACAAGGGTCACTACACATTTGCATAACATGTACACATGCACAGCTGTTATCTTGCAAACGGACTAGAAAGGACCAGCCCTGTAACAAGGGTCATTACACATTTGCATAACATGCACACATGCACAGCTGTTATTGCTTGCAAACAATACTAGACAGGTCCAGTCCTGTAACAAAGGTCACTACACATTTGCATAACATGTACACATGCACAGTTGTTATTGCTTGCAAACGATACTTGAGAGATCCAGCCCTGTAACAAGGGTCACTACAAATTTGCATAACATGTACACATGCACAGCTGTTATTGCTTGCAAACGATACTAGAGAGGTCCAGCCCTGTAACAAGGGTCACTACACATTTGCATAACATGTACACATGCACAGCTGTTATTGCTTGCAAATGATACTAGAGAGGTCCAGCCCTGTAACAACGGTCACTACATATTTGCATAACATGTACACATGCACAGCTGTTATTGCTTGCAAACGATACTAGAGAGGTGGATATTACAAGAGTTATGTGCATGGATAGTTACCTAGCTTTTCCAATTATCTTTGGTATCATGCTGCTAAACTGTTAGATGAATACAAGTGATATGTATCCTGTTACTGAGTATTGTAATTACCAATGGACATAACTGCTGTTTGCATGACATAACAGAACTGCTATGTAGAATGGAATACAGAACTGCCTAAAATACTGTACATTACACAGTTATTGACACAATATCCCTCAATGCACACCATATTTGCAATGTAAGCCCACCTTTGACATGTTCATCTTACTTATACACCCATATATATGTCGACTGTTACAATATATCGACATATACTATCCCTTGTTATAGCACATACTTGTTGGACCAATCCTGACACTGACAGTGGCTGGAAGCGAATTGGTGAGTTCCAAGCCCATATCATCCCTTGTGGTGTATGCGGAGTTTACCATGTGACCTACAGCATTACACACGTAGAATACTACAAGCATTACTACTGCTCAACAATACATTGCTACAAGATAGCTATTTCCACTATATGCATTGATTACACTGTAATTCTTACAGAACAGGTACTACATACACAGACATACTACATGTTATACATACCTTCTTAGTAACTGGAGGTGTTATTGACTAGTATAATACTCGTTTTCGGTTCGTCTTTCAGTGTTTTTTACTGTCCTATGGGTAGATACAGATGGTTTGAGTGTGTGACAAGGCAACCTTTTATAGTTACCGATCAGTAACATGTGCTATCCTGATAACCACTTGGTGTTCCTAAGTAGCTAATTACATGCACATCAGCTGCGCTGCTACTGCCTTAGCCAATACCATGACAATAGTGGAGTATAATTGAGTACTCCACTTGAGCGTTGTCCCTTTGCCTTACTTGTGAGGAAGACAGCGTGGAAGTGTTGTTTGGAATCTATTGCAACAGCTGTATGGAGACGAACAGTAATATATTATGTGTAATGCCTAGAGGATTTGGTCTAAATGTGAGTACTGCTGTTATATTTCTGAACATTGCTACTTCATAGGTTCATAGGTTCATACTAGGCTATCTGCCCGAGGGCATTTACAAGCCTAGCCCATAGTTTTGTGGCTTAAGCCACCCCTTTAGTATGGGGAACTATACCCATTATTTTGCTGTGCCTCTGTTGAGCAGTGACACTGAGGTAATCCCTGGGGTATATCTGCGATCTCCCATCCATTGGTCAAGATTTCTCTTGAACAAGGCCAGCGAGGTGCTCTGCCTCACATATACCGGGATTTTATTCCACAGCATAGGGAGTCTTTGGGTGATGAATCTATCCCTCCAGCACGTCCTATTAATAGCCGTGTCGAGGTTTAAGTCTCCCGCCTTGTGGCTCTGACGGATCTAGATTTTTGAGGTGAAGCATATTCATCAAATCTGGGTTTGACATGGCCTTGTATGTTAGGCAAAGGTCACCTCTGAGCAAGCGGTAAGTGACTGAATAGAGCTGGAGTTCTTTCAGTCGGGCAGCATAGGACAGATGTTTGAGACCCTTTATCCTTTTGGTGAGGAACTTTTGTGGCCTCTCCAGCTGCTGCAAGTGTCGGGTCAGATACATTCCGAATGGGGCATTGTATTCAATCATTGGTCTGATGAGTGATGAGTATAGGGAGACTATGACCTCCCTTGATCTAGATGAGAATCCCTTCATGATAAGGTGGGCAATGTAGAAGGTCTTCCTAACTACTTTAGCTACATGGGTGTCGAATGACAGACTACTATCAACCTTGTGCAGGGTTTGTCTGTACCTAATACTTCTGCATATGTTTCAGTCTGGCCAGGTTGTTTGACCAGCTCAAGACTGCATAGCTATGCATATAATGTTAGGGGGTTTACAGTGTGCTTACCAGACATATTTAGTTTGGTGTTACTGTATATCATACTGTGCTGATAATCAGTAGTTGGTAACACTTCCTGGTGTATGAATCTTTCAATCCTCTGAAACGAGATTAGTTCATACAAACCCTGTTACATCAGCAGCTGTTCAGTTGTATAACAGCAACTATTTCACATAGGGCCATGTTAGTGTGTCTGTGTCCAGGTATGTTAAGGTTTCAGCAGATGTTGTACAGTAGTTGAATAATTGGTTATGGTATGACAGTATGTATTGATGTAATTATTTTGGTTGAGGGGTAGATGTTGGTGGGTGTACATAGCACATGCAGGTGTGTAGGAACCCCTTTTATACAATGTCTATATGTGTGTGGGTGTTCTTTCCCTATGTGAACACCTATCCCTTAGTGGAATAATACTACGGTAATTGCAGCCTGATTCATTAAGGCACTGTTAAATGCTTCCTGTATAGCATGCATGTACTGTTAGTCCTTGAATCCTTTTGGCAGTACATCGGAATGTAATAAAGTTTTGCAAAATGAAAGCTATCTGTGTATTTCTGTCATGGATATTTGCAGTCATTGCAGTTGTGTTGGTGACTGTGTCCATAGAACATATTTGTAATAGTGTATTGGCATATACTCTTCATATGTTATGTTCATATTGTTTGGGGGGGGGGCGGAATGTGTGATTGCTATGGTTCATGTTATACTCAGATATGAACACATCGGATGTTGTCTACACACATGTGTGTGTGTGTAAATATATATAATATATATATATATATATATATGTGTGTGTGTGTGTGTGTGTGTGTGTGTGTGTGTGTGTGTGTGTGTGTGTGTATGTATATATATATATATATATATATATATATATATATATAGATATATATTATTGCATACGTTTATCTGTACCTCCATAGATGTGTAGATGTTTTTAACCTATCTATATATCTACATATATATGTAGACCTGTACATATCGACATGTCTCTATGTATCTCTCTCTCTCTCTCTCTCTCTCTATATATATATATATATATGTGTATATATATATATATATATATATATATATATATATATATATATATATATATATATATATATATATATACATATATATATATAAGCATACACCTTTCATTGGGTACATGGCGGGTTGTCCTATTTCAACACATTCTTCCCTTTTGTGTTTGAACCTGTCTGCATACACAACTGGAATAGGTACATCCCAGGTAGCTAAGTGTTAGGTTACTCTGAGGATGGAGTACATGGTTGCGGGTTCTATTCCTGGAAGGTGATATTATTTTACCTCTCAGAGTAGGCACTGGTAGGGAAAGTGTGAATAACGCACATTTATGTGGTTGTAAGCAGGTTTGCCCACGGTCTGCGCGACGTTAAGCAAAGGTTAAACCTGTGAAGCGCTTCTCCATTTACTGTGTTTCAGCGCTGCTTACCGTCATGCAAACCCACTTACAACTGCTTAAGAGTTCTTTAATCCACGTGCATCCAACAGCCCTTATTCTGGCACTCAAAATAACTTAACAGCCCTTGCAGGTCTTTAACCCGGGACCATGAACACCACAGTCACTGACTTTACCACTAAGGCATCTGAGATATGTACAAATGTTATGGTATTTAAAATATACATTTTACTACAGCATTCCTCTCTACTGAAAACAAATGTGACAGTCACTTGGTGTACATATGTCTGATACATGTTAATGTTCATATGTTTGTGAAATTAGGTGTTGCAATGTGACATGACAGGGTGTATTATGAATGAGAAAGGTTCTTGTTTTGTGTCCTTTTTATATTGTCCCCATACTCCATGTATACCCCTCCTGTTCACTTATTGGACATCCGACCCAGGCCCTCCTTGATGCATGATTTCATTACCCATCATTCCTCCCCCACCCCAATCTTCACATACACAACAACCATCCCTTCTATGGTGAATTAGGTTAATATTAATAGTTATAATACCAGAGCTGCATGTGTTTTGCATACACTCCAATTCCCTTGGAGTACTTCTGTGTCACGAAGTGTGTTCATAGATGTTTATATATATGGCTATTGATGTAACTGTATAATATATATATATATATATATATATATATATATATATATATATATATATATATATATATGCAGACATCACTGACGTGTGTATATATATATATATATATATATATATATATATATATGTATATATATATATATATATATATTAATATATATATATATATAGATATATAGATATATATATTTTTTTGTATTAATTTGTAACAGTAATACATATGTAGACTGGAATGTGTTGATTCACAAACTACAGTACATTACAATGTACTGTACATATGTACACAAAGTGACTGTCCCATTTGTGATCATTACAGTGGAATGCATATGGCATAAGGTGTAGTCTCAAGGCTGTGAAACATGTATACACCTCAGAAGGCTTAGTGGTAAATTCCATGACTATAGTGTGCATGGTCCAGGGTTCAACACTTGCAATGCTTTACAAATGTTTTTTACTCCAGAATAAGGCTCATTTAAGCAGTTGTAAGCATGTTTAAAGTGTTTGTGTGACATTATAGCAGCGGTTGAACACAGTTAAAACAAACTTTGTAATGTATAACCTGTGCATGCAAACACGGCCACATCTGCTAACTACTCAGGATATATACATGTCAGTGAAATAACATCTCACTATGTGCTGACATAACGTTACATTCTCTGCTGACTGTACTCTCCAGCACACATGGGTTTATATGGGTGTTTCAAATGTTTATTATACAGACGATTAATACCTATATATGCAAGCTGTGGTTAAGGTATACATTTGAACATGATAAACATCCCTGACTTTATTAGGATTGGGACCTGGAATGCACAGATATTATGCAGATGCTGTAACCATTACACTGTTGACGTTAACGTTGCTTCCTCCTATTTCCTATTTAGATTATTTGTATGTGTAAGCTAGGCTAAGCAAAGGGCGGAGGCCCCCAAACTCACTGAGCTTCACTTACTCTTGAAATAACAACATATAACAAATGTACTGTGAGACAATACTTTACATTCCTAACTACATTACTGACACACTTCAAGGGAAACCTTGTTGTGTGAATGGGTAACAGAATATACACCCCTGGGATTATGTGTCCCAGAATCATACAGCTGGGGGTGGGGGAGCCTGTCCAGTTTGATAGCCAAGAGACCTGTTGGGGAAATTGAATGGTGTTGAATTGTCACATTAACATTCCCTCTTTAGATCACTAAGTGCCCCTATCTCCCTCCACAACCCCAGTCTTTAACAGCTTCCAGCAACTCTGCCTGGAATTACTTCATTGGCTATGCTTGACAGAGGCTCAGTTACTTCATCAATGGTGTGGAGAAAGCCAACACACTGTAACTATGCTTCTAATTGCCCTTGGCCAGATAGGTAGTAGGCTATCTGTGAACCTCTAAAATGCAGGCCATCACAGCCATAATATGTGAATAAACAGACCTTCAGATCACAATATACAGTGAGAAATCACCATGTAGTCAGGAAACAGTTAAGTACAGCAAGAACATACAGAACACTGATACTTAGTCACTCCAAAAGCCTATTTTGGAAGCTAGAAGACTTGTATAAGTTTAAGGCTTTCTATTGCTTACCAGTAGGTTACCTACAGGACAGATAAAAAAGAAGCACAGATGGGGAACATGCATGCAACAATACCATACCGGCCTATGTGTCAGCCTTAGGCTTTGGAATACTGGCCAAGGCTATTGGTGCCCCCACGGTGCCTTATTTAGGAGAGTGTCTAAGTTGAATACCAGCTCCATAAACAGCACAATAGCAGAATCAATAAGGGCTATGCTACTCAACAACAGGGGTTGTGATCACATCATGCATGCAGTCACAGCACTCCTCAGGATGGACAACATCAACATCTGTGCAGTAACTGAGATCTGTCTTAAGGCTCCTGAGAGCACATCAGCACTATCAGACTACAACCCATACCACACATTTCAGCCACAGAACATGCACTGACACAGACATGGAGGGGGTGTATCCATATTCATCAGGGGTACCTACACCTCCAGGTTAGTGGGGCAGCATGATACCTCTGAGATCATCCATGTGCAGCTAACATCAGCCACAACTGCAATGTAAACTGTGGCCTGCTACAGATAGCTCTCCATGACCCAGGACCACCACTCCACCTACCTGGAGATGGTGGAGAATATGACAGTCCTAACACACACCCTGGCATTGGTCGATGTCAACTACCATACCGTTAACTGGAAAACTTACTCCAGTACTCATTTCCAGGCCCAGCACTTCCTGGAATTTATCACCTCATATGCCCTGTATCAGGTGGTAACCCCCCTAACAAGGTGTGGAAACATACTAGAAGTGGTCATCACCAACATGGGCAACAGGTGCACCACAGCGGAGCTTAACCGGTCACTGGTTACATCTGACCATGAACTATTCACTGTTTCCACACCCAAGCATCTCACCTACCCACGGATACCACAGTGTATACCTTTCCTACAGCTAAATTTACACTACTAGTGACAGGGGTGGGGGGTTCACAGCCCCCATGTTAAGGGGAAGCACTGGTCAAGATACAGACAGATTTACAAATGCAGTCTATAAACACCTACATGGATGTATGGATCATGCCATCACTGGTAAACAAAGACTCACTCCTCCTAGACAAGGAGACCAGTCTGATGGACCTCTGCAATAAGCAGGCTGTACTACAGAAGCAGGGCAGTGTTCCAAACAAACAGCAAATCCCACGAAGGGCAGACATCTGTGACCACTATTAGTATGATACGTAGGTCCCTCATGACATCATCCAAGGCTAACATCAGCAGGAAAATATGCAAGGATTCGAAAGATAACCACAAAGCCTTCTTTGGCTATGTCAAGGATCTAAGTGGTGACATACAGATTTGCACTGTGCCGGTGAAATATAGCACAAAATATGCTGACCCTACTGAAATTGCCAACATCCTTGCAGATACATTCAGTGCATACTCCCCCCGAAAGAGCCCACAACACTACCCGAAAGGTACAGTATCCCACACATCAGAGACACACAGGTGGAAATGGCCCTAACAGCAGAACACAGCGTCAATGGAGGCAGATGTTGTTCCAGACTGCATCTTGCAAACTGTACAAGACAACCTCACCCCCCCCACCTAATTAAGCTTTCCAACCTCAGCCTCTCCACAGGCTACATGCCCATACAATGGCACGTGGCAGCGGTTATTCCACTCCATCAAGGTGGAATCACAACTGATCATGGTAACTACCACCACATAAGCCTGACTAGCCTGGTCTGCAATGGTATGGATCGCATCCTCATGACACTCATTAACAAAGACATGGGTACCTCTGAACACGTAACCCAACCCAGGTCAGCTTGTTTGAGTGCAGTTCATGCCTACTGAACCTGTTTGACTTCCTACATACAGTCACCAAGACATTAGATGACAGGGGAAGTGGTTCACACATACTACCTGGACCTTGCCAAGGCTTTTGACACCATGACTCACTCAGGTATTATTGATAAACACACCAGCCTGTATATACACCCATACATCACAGGTTGGGTTGCCAGCGGGCTTACACACAGAACCCACATGGTATGACTAGTGGTCTCCAGGTCCAACTCTTGACCAGTCACAACTGGTGTCCCACAGGACTCAGTCCTGGGAGCCCTACTGTTTGGCATATACTTCTCAGAGGTACAAGCAAACACAGGTGGACTATGGCATACTATGTTTGGCAATGACTGCGAATTGGGAGCTATGATTGATAGTCCAGCTGACACAGACATCCCTCAAGGGGCCTCACAGAGACTGTCACAGGGTGTCAACATCACGGCCTCCAGCCAAGTGCCACTAACTGCATGGTCATTCCATTGTGAAATATTAAGCACCCACATATTAACACATAAGTTGCAGACACTTTAATATGAACGAGGTAATGGGGTATCTGGGGACTAAGGTAGATAGTGATCTCCCCTTTGGCAATCATATTTCCACAGTAGTTAGGACATCCTTCTATGTAGGCCATGTGATTACTAAAGGATTCCCATCTAGACATACTGGGGTTATAGTGCCCCTTTACTCATCACTAATCAGTCCCATCATAGGGTATAATAACCCATTTGGGATGTACCTTAGAAGACACTTCCAACAGCTGGGAGGTCCACGAATGTACCTCGCCAAGGGGAATACTGGCCTCCAACATATGGCCTATGCAGCCAGACTGAATAAACTCCTGCTTTACACAGTGGCATCTCATTTACCCAGAGATGATCTCCACTGGCCAACACAGCCATGTCAAACTCAGGCTTAATGGATATGCTTCACCTATGGGGATCTATGTCACAGTGAGCCACACACTGTAGTGAGCTGAACCTTGCCACAGCAATAACTGGAAGATGCTGGAGGGTCATATTCCTGTCACAGACACTCCCCATACTTTGGAACAACATCCCTAACTACATTCTACAGAGCCCCTCACTAACATTCTGAAAGAGAAACATTGAAGAGTGGATGTGGAACAGTAGATGCACCCCAGGGATCCCGCCATTGACGCTGCTCCACAGAGGGACAGTTAATGAATCAATGGGGTTGCAAAAGTTGACACATTTTGGCTGGGCTTATGAATGGCCTCTGGCAGTTGGCCAAGTGCCTACCTATGAATCTATACATACAGTATCAGCACATGCTTATAGCTTAATTTACTTTTCAGGTGTTGACTTATCTTGTGCCAATGCCAGTTGTGTGTGCAATAGTTGAGAGCTGCCTATGTTGGATGCACACAGTAGACTGCCTGTACATGACAATTTACAGGTAGTCTTGTGTGTGTGCCATCCATTTTTACTGTGTATACAGGTGGAGAAAGGTGTCAGTCCCTAGGGTCCTACACTGTCAGTGTATGTGCTATATGTTCCCTCTTTGCCAAGGCAAAGCTCAGGGTGTTCATGGTCTGAGTACCTCTGTGCCTGTTGGGACCTTGGCAATGGTGGTGGGATGTGAGGGCATTCACTATTCTGTCCCTGCTGCAGCTGTTTCTGCAGGACCATATTGTGTAGCATGGCACATACTATGAAGATGTGGGCACACGTGCCTGGAGAGTACTGAAAGGCTCCACCAGATATGTCCATACAACGGAACTGTGATTTCAGCATCTCAAACACACGCTCTATGATGATTCTGGTTTGTGTGTATGCATAGCCAGCATTCCCCACCAGGTGGCCATTTGGGATGTTCCCCCTGGCAAATAACTGATACAGCTGTGAGGCATGCCAGATGTGGGAGTCGTGATAGCTTCCAGGGCTGCCAGCACACACATTCATGATAATGCCATGGACATTGCACATGACCTGGCAGTAATGGAGGGGTATCCCTTGTGGTTTATGTAGTGCCTACCATGCTCACCAGGTGGTGATTTTATGTATATGTGCATGCAGTCTATTGCACTCACTACCTCCGGGTATTCTGCTACACGGCGGAAGAGACGCATATTGCTGGCCAACTCCTCCTGCGTTCTGGGGAAGTATATGTGCTCATTGTCATGTGGTAACATGGCATCCAAGAACTGGTGTAGTAACCTGGATGCTAATGCCTGTGAGATCCCCATGATATCCCCAGTTGATCTTTGAAAGGTACCTGTAGCTAGTATTCTCAGGCTTACACATACCTTCGTATCCACTGGGATGGGTTCCCCTCTGTTTGTTCTGGCTCTGAGGCATGGCCGGCACAGCTCCACAAGTTGCTTTCCACCCTGTAATGCTCTACTATCTCCAGATCATGTAGCCCCTGGTAGGTTACCCTGGATCTGAACACTCTCCTCCTCCTCTGGTGCCTGCAGTGGTCGTATGCATCATCCTCCCCACCAACTTCAGTCTCCAACACATGCTGGTGGATCAAAGCTATGGCAGCCCCTAACATGTACATACTAAAAGTTCCCCGTCTGTATACACCACTGGTGCAGAGTTTATGAGAATTCACAAATGTGTGTGAGGTGCTTTCACACTTTATACTATTGTGCTATGGATGTTGCTGATGTCAGTGGGTGTGTACGAGCTATTCCAGCTGCAGCGTGTCTTAATTATGGGTTTTGCAATGAGTACTGCAAGTGTGGGGCCTTTACTGTGGAGATCTGCTTGCCTGCCTTGATTAATCTGTTGCCCTTTAATTCACTTTTAAACCTGGATCCCCTCCCATTATCAGACATGCATCCACCTGCCATCTTTCTTGTTTTGTACTTTCCCTACCCAGTCATGGCAAAATGTGCCTTGTAGCTGATATACTGCAAACCGGCTTTGTTCTGCTTTGACACTTTACTGTTTTCTTTGCAGTACAGCCCCTCCCCTTTCCTGTTATGCAGGTAGCTGCTTACAGCCTTGTTAGCTGTTGTCAATGGCCCACTATAGGCTCCTAGGTGTTACTTAGTCATTTGTACTCCAATTTCACTGCTGCAGCATTTCCTTATTTCTTTCCTAAATCCTTCCTGTTTTAGCTGCAGTGTACGCTGCGCAAACCCATTTACCGAGTTTATGTGCGTTTTCATCTCCGTTCACATGCATACTCAGTTACCTTGTGTGCGCTCAGCTAAGCATAATTATGGCCAGTTCAACACACCCCTATCCTGCAACTTTGCTAGCTAGCGGAAAACTGGTTTAGCAATGCTCCAATGTGCTTACAGCAATGGCGACACACCCCTCTCTTGATGTCATCTTTATCTCAAGAGCACACCTCGGTGTTATAATGCTACTCTGTGAGGTGCATCCTTACACCAGTGGGAAATCTGCGATTCACTATTATTCCTCTCATTTGCATGGCATTGCTTACTAATTCCTAGCTACTGCGCATAACACTGTCACTGCCCCTTAGCATCCCTTGCGCCACAGTATGGTGTAGCATGACTGCCATTAACTATTATGGGGAAATTGTGATATGTGTTTCATTGCGGTTTTATTCTATATTTTTATATTTTCCTTGCGATCCCCTTTGTGCACTGCTGCCCTGCATTTCCACGTCGCGATAGTGCGACTATATATATTAAATTTTAATTTTATATTTTGTACATTTTTTTATGCCAATGCTATATATTTAGCCATTGGCATATATTAACAATATAATACATGTGTTTGGTCAGCTGTCATGGCTCCAATTTTATGTTTGCAAAAATGTAAACAGTTTTTTTACGGTTTACATTTCTGCATGCTTACACTACACCTGCACCTCTTCCTGGATTGCTACATACCTTCATTTGTATACTACACTGTTGCACATGGGGTAATTAGCATACAGGGCCTGAGAGTTGTGCGGGCGTAACGTACGCAGGTAGTTCACGTGGAAACAGCTCATACCTGAATTGTTCGGTGGCCATATTTGGTGTTAGAACGCCACCGCTACTCCTGCACCTGGCACAGGCTTCATGAATCCTGGGGAATGTCTGTGAGCACAGAAAGTCAGCATTACAGAACAATTTCATTAATCATGTGTTTCTAGTTTTGCAGCGATTTAACTGATCATTTAATCGTACAATATATTTTCTTCCTTCTTTTTTCCATACCTCTTTGACACATATATATGACATTTATCTAATTTTTGCCTGTATTTGGTGGCTTGCAATTTACATTCCATGATATAACACTTAGAGTTATTCTGTAAATGCATTTATACTGAGTAAAACTCTCTCTCCAAAGTAATACTGGTACTCCAGAATTTTGAACATAAATATTGGCTTAAGGTGTTATTCATAGTTATGCAGATGCATTAAGGTTATCCACATTGTCCATCAATGAGCACAGCTATGCTGCGATTCATAGACACAACTTATGGTAATGCATGACAACCTCAAATGAGCATAAGCAACTGAAATCATAATGAGATGCAAATGAGGAATGATATAACCCTGCTGAATCTAATGTAGCATTCTCTCACCTGTTTGCAATTCACAGAGGAATTTTTTTCCCACTTTTCTGCACTGCCCACAGGTACAACATATAAAGAAGGGTCTTACCAAACTTATTTACTTTGCAGTCCATGAAAATGCTGTAATCTGTTGCTAGCCTTCTTTTTCTTGGTGTGAGTTGCTTGTTTTGATCAAGCCAAAACAGTGTGTGCATGGTGGTGCTTGCTGGCCAAGAAGGTGAAGATACAGGCAGAGGATAACTCATTATAACTTTAATAATCAGGAAATCCTTGATAGATTCGGAGTTGACAGGAACATTATAATGGTCTTAGTGGGTTTGCATGACCCTCATAGGGGTACTGGAGGAATGTGTGGACTTCCTATGCCTGTGGACACTAAAGTATGTATAGCTGTCACTATACTTGCCACAGGGACTTTACAGAGACATACTAGGGACATACTGGGGATCTTACATGCTTCTGTCATAGGTTCATAGGTTCAAAGGTTCATAGGTTTTTACTAAGCTAATGACCACAAGGGCCTTTTTAAGTCTAGTCATGCATCCCAAATCTCTGACAAGTTCTGATACCCTTGATAAGTGCAATCAGGGACCTGGGAGATGAAGCATTTACAGGTTCTGCAGGATACTGCAGCAGTTCCTGGATGTACTCCTGGCACATATGGATCACTACATCTATTTCCCAGTGTCATAGCAAGACTACGCATGCTTTTTATGGAGTGGCAAGTTTCTATGACACACTCAGTGCAATAGATTGCACCCATGTTGCAATTGGAGTCTTTTCTAATCCACAGGTGGAGCGGTACCACTATTGGAAGGACTACCATTCCAACAATTGCCAGGTAGCATGCGATGCATGGAGGTTAATCACCAATCTGTGTGCCTAGCATCCTGGCAGTGCACATCATTCCCATAGCTGCCACATTAGCTCACTCTCCCATCTCTTCCTCCATATTAGGATGTCTGGTCATCATCTTGTTGGTAAGTGGAAAAATTTGTTTTTTTTTGTTTTTTTTATATCACATTTAATTAATTATTCATGGCAAAAATGTATTACTGAATACTACATCAGGTTTCTTTTGTTTTGTCCCCCACCCCCGCCTCTTTTCTTTTTCTCTTTTTTTTTTTGCCTTTCTGGAGATGCTGGATATTCAAAGGAGCCATGGCTCATGACACCAATGAGAAATCATTTGGAACAGCAGAACCGACCTATAACTCATCAGTGTCCCCGACCTGTATTGCCATTGAGATGGTCTATATTTGGCTTCCTGAAGACCTGTTTCAGGTTCCTGGTTGAGTCCAGAGTTGCCCATCAGTATGACTCAGCTAGTGCATGCTGGATGTTTACTGCATGTTCCATTCTGCACAACATGATCATGCACCAGTCTGGTGGTGAAGTGCCCCATGTTGTCACTGCAGCTCCCATCTCCAGTCCCAACACAATAATGATGACATGCTGGCAGCAGTAGTAAGTGGCCCCATGTGGCATGCTTGTGCACAGCATATGGCTGTGCAGGTAAAGGGTAGTCTCTAGTCTACAGCTATGGACCATGTAAAACACACATAGAGTACAATTGATGTATGCAGTGATATCTCTGGACTACGTTTTGTGGTACATGTTCTGCTATCACTGTTTATCTGGCATTTTTTATTATCTTAAAATATACATTTTTTTCATAACTGCTACTCATATTATTGTTTGTAGAAGTCATGACTGAGTTCTCAATGATTCCTGTTCAGTGTTGTCGTTACGGCATCATATAAGCAATAACCACCTTTTTAACTGTTTTGCAAAATAAATGCTGCTGAAGCATTGTCCACAGATATCCATATTCTGAATTTCCTCATTTGGTATAATTAGTAAAAAGTAGTTATTTCAATATTTGATAATATTATTCATTGGATTTGAATGAAAATTTATCATATTGATTTTATATTGTGCAATTTATTATCAGATTAAAGTATGTTGTTTGCAGAAATGTTGCATATCAGATTATTTTTATTTTGTCACACACAATTTGTGACTTTAGAGACAAAAATATCATCATTTGTGGAGTGGTGAGGGTGAAGTGGCAGCAGTATTGGTTTAGAAGACAGAATAGTCATTTTATTCCGTAATTTTATCTTACTGTGTTCCCATGAAAAGTTGTGTGTTAATATTTTTACATTGTAAGTAACTGCCATCTGTAGGAATGTTAATACATAGAGCAATGGTGTTAACGACTATAATACCATGTTATGTCATATAGACTTGGTTCACAGGATCATAAGATCATAGGAGGTTATTAGGCTAATAACACTAGGGACCTTACAAGCCTTGTCAAGTTCTACCCTTATTTCCACGATCAGCACCTATCATCTCTGTCCAAGAGGGATATAGGATGAACCCCTGGGGTGAATTTACAGTTACCCATCCAATCATCCAGATTGCTTTGAAGAGGGTCAATGAGGTGCTCTGGCATGAAGCGGGAATCTGTTCCAAAGGTGTGGCAAACTCTGGTAGACAAATCTGTCCCTCCAGCAGGTTCTATTAATGTCACATACCAGGTTAAGGCCATTAGAGTGAGTAAACCGTGTACCATTTCACTTACAGATATGCAGCACTTCCAATAAACCAGGGACAAAGAGTGTCTTACATACAAGGGAGAGACCACCTGTGAGTAGTCTGTATGAAATAGAAGAACGTGACAGTGATTTCAGACAATCTTCATAGGACAGATGCTGAAGACCTTGAATTTTCCATGTGAGGAACCTTTGTGGTCTCACCAATTGCTGCAGCTGCTTGGAAAGGTACATACCAAAAGGGGCTTTTGTTCCAGTTTTCCCTGAGATTGCAAACAATATTATTACAAGCATGTAATGCATGCAGCTGTAAAGTGTCCCAACACCTCTCACCTATTTGTTTAATAACTTAACCCCCTTTCAGTTAAACTTCTGGCTGTGTTTCTGTAGGTCAAATTGTAAATAACTGAATTGTCATAGTTGATTCACAGTAGTTCAAAATAAAATGAATCCTACACATCTCCTAAGGCTTGGCTAGGTGAAAGCGGAGGAGATTTTTGAAGAGGGACTGTCATAAGAGCCTTGGGATTGTTCAGTGTTGTGATTGAATTGATGCAGGTGACCCTGTGGACACTGCTTTGACAGTGCTTCATGAACACGATCTGGAACTTGAACAAGAGGTTCTGGTAGGTGTATATGAAGGATGATGTGTCATGCATGCAGTCTTGTGTGCTTGTTCTCCCCAGTTAGTTGTATTACTTTTCTGAGAAGTGCTTGTAGTCTCAAGTGATCTGTCCCCATGGGTCTGGTCAGTATACTGTTCTCTTCCCCTTCCAAGAGTGACTTATACTTGACTCTAGTATGCCCTACTTAGTGTACATATGGAGGCAGTCACTGATGCTTCATTTGCCACCATACCATGCATTAGTGTGATCATGGCATTATACCTACTCTCTGCCATTTCAAAGTAGAGCTAGAAATCATGATGCATACTCTGGAGAGCTCTGACCATAAAGAGCTGATACTTTGTTGCAGTGTTCTGAGCAGTAACAATGTCATGGCTGACCCTGCAAAAATAATGTGAAAACATTATGTATGTTTATTAAGTGGGTGTAGGGGACACTAACTATGCACACTGCCTTCTTTGTCATTCTGTGCTGATGTAGAAGGGTTAGCTAATAATACTAATTGCCATGTGTTTATTGTCAGCCTTCTTTTCTCTAAATGAATATATGTTACTGTTTTTAAATCAACCTTTCTAAGCAGGCAAGTGTTGTGGCTGCAGACATTGGTAATAGCCATTGCCCACACCACCTCTGATAATTCCAGTGTCATCATCACCTGTGTCATAGTCATCCCCGTGAATGGACAGAAAGTATTCCTCATCTGATGTTAACTGGATAGTTGTAGGAGGCCTCCGGTACTGGTACAGGCAATTGCATTTTGCTCCTGCCATAACATTTGCCCTCTTCTTTCACTGTATTAATTTTCAGTTTCTGCCACCCATTGCATTAAAGTTGAAGAAACCTAATTCCAAAATTTTGCCTCCTCAGCTTATTTGGGCCTCTCTTCACCAAGCAACCAGTTTCCATATATCCTAATGGCTGCCATGAGGATACAATTCTCCTCATGGCTGAAGTCATCCTTTCTCTTCCTTGATCCCTTGTTTTTATCATTACTACATTTAAAAAAGGCCACAGAAATGCACAAAAAATCTTTTTCATGTAATCATCATTCATACAACACATCACCGGCCATGTCTTCCTTCCACCATCTTAAAATAATTTTAGCTAACTCTAACCTCATAAATTTCTATCTATCTATCTATCTATCTATCTATCTATCTATCTATCTATCTATCTATCTATCTATCTATCTGTCTATCTATCTATCTATCTATACACAGACACAGAGGGTTCCTATTATTTCCTGAAAGAGGCATTCTATTGAACACCTCTTCATCAAACTCGAAACTGTGAAATTTGAAAACATCGAATGTCCACACAAGAGATTTCTTTCCTTAGGAAAGAAATCACTTGGCCATCCTCATCAGTTTGCCATTTTCACTGCTGTAGTGTGATCTCGGAGTTGGCATATTTAGTTAGGGGGGTGTGGGGGACACAGCCTCCCATGTTGGGGGTGTGGGGGCAGAGCCCCCCACTTTGTACTGTTTGTAGTTATTTGTTGGTGTTTATAGGGCAAGCGATTTCTTTCCAAGTGAAAGAAATCGCTTATGTGGAGGTTCAATATTTTGAAAGGTCGCGGTTTTAGGGTCAATGAAGAGGCATTCGATGGAACGCCTCTTCAAGGAAATAATATAGACCCTATATACACATACACTGCATATATATATATATATATATATATATATATAAAAGTTTTGATAACACATAAAAGTAATGTTGTTATACACTATTATTTGCAGTCATTCTGTCATTCACATCATTAAAGCAATCACTTTTTTGATAGACTCATCTTTGCCCTACCTCCTATCATTGTCATGTATTCATATAATTTTTCATTCATAAGTGATGGTCAGAAATCCTGCTGAGCCAAAAACATCCTTTCCACTACAGTACTTCACAACTTAATGACTACATTTCTACCATGTATGCACAATCACTAAAAATGCCAAAGTAATGATTTTTTTTCAGTAATTATTTATCATTTCTACTACATCAGTACTGAATTACTACTTCCAAATGATAGACTTTCACTATTAATCAATAGCTATCATAATATGCACATGATATTAGTAAAAACAACATTTCTTGAATTTAAATCAATGACCTTTCATAATTTTAAGTGCTTTGTAATTTAATTATAACATAATTGTCATTATTTTCCTATTTTTAGTAAGTCTGCAATTTCCTAAGATATTTGCCACCTACCTCAAATGGTGGCAAGTTAATATAGCAGCATTCAAGTTTTCAATATAAATTCATGGCCATTTGCATGTTTTGTATGCAAATTGGACTCTTTTATGATTACCTCTATGAATCACAGTAATATGCAGACGTTTGTGCCACGTATGGACATAAATCACTCTTGGATTCGTATGAACCCAGACTGAGAATTATGTGAAAGCACTGCTGTGGGCTGCAGAGTCCACACTCATCCACAGTACATCCATGCAGTCCCTAGCATGTCAGAGGAATACACGGATATGTTCAGATATGCTCACATTTGAAGATATTCAGAGAAAACAAAATGGAGTCATGTATGTATTACAGTTGTCACAGCCATACAGAATAATCTATACCCATCTAACCTCATCTGGCACACCTTGCCACTTCTATCTAGTCAAAAATGTATAAAACTTGCTCATCAAACACATAGTTGTATGCATTTAAGCAACTCCACCCCAAAAAATGCTAAATATATCCCAGCTACTTCAGTGAAGAAATTTTTAACATGCCCGTGTTAGACTTCCAAAAAGATAACTAAAGCATGGTACACATACGCTGGCAATTATAACCTCTACAAAATGGAAATGATTACTACATTTATTTTTGAATATATACTTAGAATGTAGTCCTTTAAAAAAGAATGTATGTGACAAAGCATTTTTTGATTAAACCAAACTTGCCAAAAAATAACTGCAATTCCCTAATGCACCTGCTGGGTAACTGGGTTTTGTAAAGGTAGTGTCATACCCCGGAGTGAGTAGTTCTAACCCTGTGAATCACAGCTCGGCTCATACTTCCTTCATTATGGTTCTGGCACTTCTAGCTATGGCAGCACCTGAGAAGGCATGAAGTCATGCTACAAGCTGGTCTGATAAGGAGATTAAATCATGGTCTATTTTCTGAAGGAGTCATATTGGATAACATTAAGGCATGTACTAAAAGTAGTGATTGGAAAAGGATCATATAACAGGAGACAGCAGAAGTGACACTTGGTGAGACTGATGGAATCCTCCAGTTAGCATGAATAAAGTAAAACATAGTAACTGTTTAACAGATTTTATATATATATATGTGGGTGGTGCAGTGGTGCAGCGGTTAATGTTGTCACCTCATAGCAAGAGGTTCTCTGGTTCGATTCTCGGCTGGGGTGCCTTCTGTGTGAAGTTTGCATGTTCTCCCTGCATTCGTGTGGGTTTCCTCCAAGTGCTCCAGTTTCCTCCCACATTCTAAAGACATGCATCAGGATCATTTCTCCCTGGGCCTCCACTGAAAACAGGCTCTGTGGAACATAGCTGGACTTTCCCAGTTAACAAATGTAAAATTCAATAAATATATGTGTGTGTGGAAACAAATTATAAGAATTCATACTTAGTTACTAGATGCAACAGAGTGCATGCATTACATTACTGCACATATTAATGCAGTATTTCTCTCTTTAAGTACTTTTATTACTGCACATAAGAAAATTAGTGATACATCATAGCAACTGAAGGGGTAGATTGCACTCAGTACATTACTGCATCAAGAGTGAGGCAGATGTTAGTATATAACTGCAGTATTTTCTGTTTAACTTATTTTGTTGCTGCATATAAGGAACTTATTAACAGATATTAGTAGCCAAAGAAAAAGATTGCATGCAGTACATTACTACATGTGTAGTATTTCTGCCTTTAACTGATTTTATAAGCTGTTAGTATAAATGATGGGTGTTCTTACTGCAGTATTGCAAATAAATGCATATCAGTTAAAAATGTGATCAATATGTTTGTGTAATAGACTCAACATGTACATGATATCAAACACTGTCTTGCCAAGTAAACATATACACTTTCCATAACATCTCATCAAGAAAGTCTGCAAAAGCACTTTAAGTACATTTTCAAATAAAATTATGCATAAACACTTCCCATACATTCTGCTTTACTTCTCTAAAGATTATAAATATAGAAATGTTTTAAAGTAAGAAATTGAATACGGTGTAACATAATATGTGAATTTATTGAGTGTATTTACTCTTTTGTCTCCACCTTTTTTTCTCTGATTTTATTATTTTAATTATTCATTTCTTATTTTTTATTCTCTCCCGTTTATGTTCATAGGTTGATACTAGGCTATCGGCCTAGCCTAGCCATAACAATTCCCTGGCTATTTCTTCCCACAGTATTTACTTCCCTGGAGTTCTTTTTTTGTACAGCTTCAAAATCCCTTGGGTAGACTCAGACATGTATATCCCACTCACTCACCTTCTGCCTGCCCAGGGACCTCCTCACAAGGTTGGGGCAGTGGCACTGGTCCTGCAGACTCCCCAGCACATGGCAGCCTGGAAAGCCTACCATTATGAGGTCTTCTTAACTTGGTGGAAGACCTATTGGAAGAGGTTGTTGTTCAGAGGATTCAGCCAATTGAGGCTTTATTGCAATGAGGTGAAGACACACTCTCTACCTATGGCCAACCACTGCACCATAAACGGCCCCTATCCCCTCAGCATCGGTATCCTCCACTTCCAATCACATCATCTGCTTTGACCCTTCTTCCCTTTTCCTTTCATTACACTACCTTACCTATTTCCTACCCACACTACATTCTTATATAAAAACAATTTGAAAAATACGGGGTCTATCCTCTAAAAAAAAAAAAACATTGTGCCCCTCCTCTCTGACTGCTTCCAACACAATCCTCTTGATGTTTTCCTTCTGTGTCCCCCTCTTTGTTGTGTCTCCCCTTTTTCTGTCTTTACTATCTTGCCCTTTCTATACTTTAATGAAACTATCATAGTGTCCAAATAAGGATATCCCTATATAACAAATCTTAAAACTCTTTATTTTTTTTAAAATATTAACGATAAAAGCTGCATAGTCCACAGCATGCCTTAAGTGTTTTATACCTGACTGTACATAGCCAAGTCCACCCCTATATGCAGATTCATTCAAAATACTATGAAGTAATACTAAGAGTACAGCTTTCACATAGCCCTTCATATTAACCCCTAACTTTGTATACTTTACACGTTTGCCACAGATAGGCATGTTCTTCAAAATGACTTTGCTTTTCATTATTTATCACTAATGCCCTGTGCTTAGCTTCTTGCTAATAACTGCTATGTAACTGTGAGCTGCTGGACTACGAATAGCACCCTTGACTTTCTTGTATTTCCCCCATTATCTTTATTAGTAAATATCTTTCTGCATGCAGATCATTTCTCTAAATTTGATTCCGGCTCCAAAAGTCTATGCGAGTTTGTCTAATAAATGATGCCCTCTTTCTCATTACCAATGCCCAAGTCGGACAATGCAAAATAAATAATTTATAATTAGGTGCTGTCTTCACACTTGAGTACCATTCAGTGGTCCAGTATGCATATGCAAGTATCCACGGTTTTACAATGTTCAGTTTTGTTTCCCCTGTCATTTTTATCACCTCGGCTTAAACAGTTGCCCTTGTCATTGTGACTGTGAATATTGTTTGTCTTGCTTACCTTTCTCTGATTCGGTTACTCTAGTGTCACTTTGAACAAGTCACCTAACCATGTAAAAACCCCAGTGGCACTCTCAGCATAAGGCAACACCAAAACAAATCCGTTATTAAGTGACATTGTAATCAAAAACTTTTCTGTGCATTAAATGATAGTAAACCAAACCCTAAAGACATGCAATATGTATCACTTAATCTTACTGTAACAAATGTCATATTCATTTTTTTAATGGATGACCTGGGTGTCAGGGTTAATAGTGAATCATTTCGTAACTCACACAATAATGTGTAAACTATATTCTTTTTATTTGAAAACTGTCAGTGCTGCAGCTCAGAGTATTTGGTCTGTTAATTCACTTTTTTCTGACATACAATGATCTTGAAGTTAATATATTTAAACAGCAAACATGGGTGGCATACCCCCTCCCCACAATGTTGGGGTAGAATGAAACAGTAAGTGTCAGCTGTCGCTGTTTTACCATCTGTCTTTATACTGATTGATTTTTGAGTATTGCTCAGTCATTTATCAAACTCTAGTCATGAAAGCAGGATGCCTGTCTCTGAAACCAATCACCTGATAGATTTAGATCTAGAGTTTAGTTACTAAACTATTAAATGGCACAGAAGAGTTCACATTACAATAAACAATAAAGGAAGACAAGTCCCTGTGTATCACATGCTGTATACATTAAATGCCTAAGGCTGAACATTTATTACTTAGCTAGAAGACAATATAATAAATATAACAATATAACAAAAAAAAAAAACCAGGACTGATGATCAGAAATGTCTAGCAGAGGTTATCCTTTAGCTGCCCTGTAACCTTCACCTTGTTTTGTAACAAAGATCATGTCATAGGTGCTGACCAGTACTCATGTTAGCATCGTTACAAAGGAATGGAAGATATGTTTAATTAATGCAAAACATCATTACAATGCTAAGGAGGATACACTACTGACTGAACTGCTTCCCTTAGTTCTCTTGCCGATGTGATTTTTAAAATTCATTTCTATGCATCTCTGCTGTTGATGTTTATTAAATGCTCATTAAAACATGTAATTTGTTACTAGATGATATTCGATCAGAGTATTTTCCAACTTCCCTGGCACTACCTTTGCATTTTCAGGCATTTTCTGTGACCATGACAGGATCCTGTTGCTATGCAAAGTAATTTGTGAGGGGACGTGTCACTTTCTGTTGTTTATTGTGTCATTCTGGCTAGCAATCGAGAAGTGAAGAAATCAAAACCAAACATGACCACAAGTGAATTCTTGTATGGATACAGAAAGTTACTTATCAGAAAACAGACTGAAAAACATTGCAACTTGACAGCTATCCATACAGAGTACGTAAGAAACAGCAGGAGAAATAACCAGGATTTTTGGAGTTTTACACCAGCTGTGAGAATATAACCTCCCTTCACCACACATGCAGCTCCCAAACCCCATAAAAAACATTTAACAAAATATTTATTATTAATTATAACAAATGTATTTTTATTCTAGTATATATCATTGAAAAAATAATTTTCTTAAATGTAATACACAGTGATTATGACTAGCTATATAGAGCATAGAATAATATCAAGACATAAGAACCATGATGGATAGTGTTTGCAAAATAGCTTATGGAACTTGCAATAGACATTATAAAAAGACAAAGACAGCACAGAATTACAGAAACTCCAGCAGCATTGCAGTCTATAGGCTGCAGCAGCAGAGGAATGATCTGCACATAATAGCAGTGCGCTAATGATGTCATCAGAGAGAGTCATATACAGCAGTAATTGGTACACAAAATGTAACAAACATGCAGTAATGAAACTGGAAAGTCAACATACAAGAAGAGAAGTACTTGACAGCAAATCATCCACGAGTATGACAGAAAGGCAGAATTAGATCCAAAAAAATTTTTAGAATGCTACATAGCCTAATAAAGAAAATATATAAGCTCATGGGTAGCCACTTTGCATGTGGTTCAGGAAACAGCTGAGGAGCCTAATCTTATTTCCCATTTGCCTCACTGTATGTTTACATGACATGCTCAATCATACAGTAGGCAAAAGGATGTTGGAGGGATTGAACCACAGACTTCAGGAAGCAGCTCATTAACAGCTTCTAGCTTTAATCCTCAGTACTAACTGGCCAGTAATGGACACCCATCAATGCATCTAACTCAGAGATGAGCAGGACAGGAAGACATGGTGGTGAGGGGAAAAAGAATCTGAACTATTGCAGACATAGACTTATCATAGTCACATGATCAACAGAGCATATACTCCATCACCAGACAGGGACAGCATGTTTCAGAGCTCCACAGAGAAAACTGAGGTTAATAACAAAATGAAAAATGTAGCAGGTACATCACAAGGTGTGTAACAAACAGTATACAGGAGGAGATTCAGGCAGCAGCTGTAAAAATATTCCTTCCTCGTGTTATACTTTTAAGGAACTGAAATGCATAAGTTTGCCACAACAGCCACATAATAACTAAAAACATGATTGCGGTGTCCCACAAAGAACAAAGATAAAACAGGTGAGCACATATTCAGTATGTATTAACATAAAAATGATCTCAGTAAGTCAGCTACACTGATTATAACAGGACTGTTCAAGGCTGTGACTTCATGTCAATTCACAGCAACATATATTCACTCTGTACTTGTGAATACTTCTGTGGAAGCCACACACTTTCTCTTCATCTGTGCACTTCTGATGGTTAAAAAGGAGAGTACATACACATTGACAATATAGACCTGCAGTACAATGTTGGCCTCAGCCCTCAGCTGTCTCTACAGTATTGGCTGATTTATTCTAAATAGGCTTCAATCGGATCTACTACAAGTACTTGCAAGTTAGTAGCTTGTGACACTATTGCTCACTGCCACCTGCTCTAAATGACTAGTGCCCTAACTCCCATTATTCTGATCTTACAAACTTAGCTAGACTATGCACCAACTGATCATATTGAAATATTAAACCCTATCGGAGCCTAAACTCTAATGTTAAAACTCCCACACCACCTAAAACTTCACTCCCTCATCCATAAACCTGCATTCCCTGATTGCTCCACAAAACTAAATCTCCACTCCCAGTCCGTAACCACAATGCTGTCATCCCACTCCCTTACTCTAAAACACACCCCACTCCCTAACCCTAAAACACACCCCACTCCCTAACCCTAAAACACCCCCATTCCCTAACCCTTAAGCACTCCCATTCCCTAACCCTAAACCATGACCCACTCTCTAACCCTAAAACACCCCCACTCCTTAACCAGAAAACTCCCCTACTTGCTAACCCTAAAACACCCCTAGTCCCTAAGCACAATGCTCTTATCCTACTCCCTAATCCTAAAACACCCTCAATTCATAACCCTAAAACATGCCACACTCCCTTAAGTTAAAGTGCTCCCCTGATCACTCCCTGAAACCCTAACCTACACTCCAGCCTCTTCCTTCTCTCTTCCAGCAGTTACCACACTTATCTTGCACAAACTCTGCTATTGTGTTTGGGCAAGGTGTGCCAACTTCACTCTCTCTCTCTCTCCCTGCATTGCTGCTCACCTCACCTGCCCATGCATTTGAGTTCAAGCTTGAATAGCAGGCCATGTGAGCAACAAATCCTTCACTTTCAAATAGTTGCCTTTGAGCACCATGGTCTTGAGTGCCTGTAGTGGACCCCATTAATTACTAATGTATTGGCAGAAATGCCACATACCACATGAAAAGGATACCAAACCAACTTCACTAACTGTTTGATAACATTTCAGGACAGGGATACATATAGCAACCATGCATATTTGAAGATGCATCCTCACAGCATGCAATTACACTGATTGCTGACACAACATATTCCACTGCTCACATTGTATTGTACCGTCTGAGCTAGAAATCTATCTCAACAAAGAGTATTTGCGTAGCATATTGCCATATAGGTACAACACACTCATGTATGTTCAGAATCAGTGACTTTTATTTACCATTATTATCACCAATTATGAAGGTGGTATCGCACCTGTTTTCAGTGGAGAAATAGGAATATTTCCTGGTTCAACAGGCTAAGAGGCTTACTTAAAGTCATTCAGTTTATAAAAGCAGGTTGGCATCTAGACCTACAAGATGAACTCATAAGCAGCTTTTAGACATAAATGCCTGTGTTAAACTACAATATAACTGTGTAATGCTTAAATGCTGGGTAGACACAAAAGCTATAAGTATGGTATACAGCATAGGCTAAGAAAGTGTAAAGTAGACACGTGAAATAAATGTTGTCACATGACTTACCTTGTGAAATGTACAAAAGTGGCTTTCTAACACATGGATTCTACCTGGCATGCTTCATATATTGTATTACCTGCTTATCAATATGTGTAAACAGCACTATTTTCTTCTATTACATTTGCCCCTCTACTGCATTCTGATACAATGTTTTAATGTATAGTGTGATGTTTTTCAGTTATTTTATCACTGGGAATAAATATCTCAAAATAGGTGCTGTCATCTTGCTTATCTGGTGCAAAGTCATAGTGTATCCCTTACCATATTTACATAACCTATAACTGTATCTGCAGGTCAGTATTGATGTATGCACAGCTAGTGTTATTGTGGCATGTCACATTACACTGTTTACTCAGATTCCCAAGAACTTTATGGGTAATGCCGTGTATACATGACATGTGCTGTCACAGCCAGTAGCAGACATATGATGTACAGACATGTGGCAAAGACTTGGAATGCTTATGCAGTAGTTTTAGTGTAAGTGTCAACACTCAGTTGTTACATTTCCAGAAGCATTAAAATGGTAACGATTTGTGCTCATCCAGCAGAATGACAAATAATTAAGTAACATCCTATGGTCCTATATTACCTGTTATTCATGCAGTTGATCTCAGAGCAGCTACAGCTAAACTTTCCAAATGAGCATGTGCTGCACAGAAATACAGAGCTTGTAGAAGACTCAGTGCTTTAAACAGTAGCCCTAATGGGCATGCTCCAGTATTAGTCCTAATGGGCATGCTCCAGCAGTAGCCCTAATGGGCATGCTCCAGCATGATACCTACAGCTGATGCTAACCTGAAGCCTTGCAAATATGCAGTATAGCAATAAACAACATTTCGATGTAGATAACTGGGGGATGTATTCGAGTCATGCATACTGTCATCATAAGGGCACATCTAAAGTGTCCAAATCAACAAGTCAGTTGTGCAAATCTCACTGTAAGCAACACCACAAACAATATGATACAGCTTGTAACATAAGTTATGCAAACACATTTTAATGATTATTAACTGTTTTAAGATAGTGTTGTGCAACATATATAAGTAGCCTCATAATTTGTTACCTGAGAACATGCTGATCAAGTAAAGAAAAAATATCGAAAGAATGTAAAACCTAAGCCAAGTTCCCAAATGAATAATGATTCTGAAAAGATAGTGTGCCAGAGTATCAGGAGACTGAATGTGGCATGCACTAGTGTACTGGCTAGACTTGTGTCTGAAAAGGATGAGGAGCATTCGAATGCATATAAAGAAGATACAAAGTACATGAAAATAGAACTTTTTAAATGGAATACTCAACAATTTGCTCAAAGGCTGCTGCTGATGATTATGCAGAGCTCAGAGGTGGAATCCCTACTTCATCAGGTTGCATAACAGAAGGAATAAACATATGGCAAGAATTAGGAAATGCAATTTGGGGGTGACTGGCCCATTCAAATATGGGCATCTATTTTATCTATCCATCCCCTGTGCACACTGAATGTACAGTGATATCTTGCCCTACAGCGTGTGTTATTTAATTTTGTGATGGATTCTACAACCAAGTTACCGCGCGATCAATACAAAATATTGGAGAAGTTTAAAAAAGCCTATCTGTATGAATACATGTTGATATTGTTTGAGAGGCTTAAAACATGAATAAAATAATAACCATGAAACAAAAAAGAAAAGAAAGCAAAAAGAAAAGAATGGACTGTCCAAAACAACACACACATTAATTTAAACCAACTTAAAATAATCCATAGTTAAAACCAAGCATGTAACTGAGTGCTTTTGACTTGTCACCAACTTAAAAAAGACTTCATCAGAGTTAGTGACCCACCAGGAGTGAAACATTTAAATAGTAATAACCCACCAATAGTATTGTAGACCTACTATTCATGATGTAATTAATCACTGTTTTAAAGTTAAAGATACAGGTTCCACTTAATCTGACCCACTGCAAATAAATACAAGAGAAAGAATACACATTTAAATATAAATATGTAAATATAAATATTTAAATATAAATATGTACTGTATGAGCTTCACACCCTATACTCTAAAATATTGTTAATAAAAACATTAAAATATTAGATATTGAAGTATTGAAATAAAACGATGCACTTAAAATGGGTAATGCTGACAGATCTCATTAAGAAACGCATCTCATAGATACAAAGCTCTTTTCTTTAACAAGCATGCCAAGGACAAAACGTCATTAATACTGGGTGGCACTGAGGCATTAAGCCTCACTTGCCATATAGAAAGAATTGTAGACTTGGTTGCTTCACCTTAACACTTTGTAGGAAAGACATGTTCTCTAACTCATACTTGCATTTTAAAAGTTGCTATCCAACTCACCAGAAAAAAAAGTCTGTAGTTGCCAGATGGTGAGACTATCTAGGCTTATAACTGAACAAGAAACATGTATCAATGAGATTCATCAATTTATTTGTATGTTTGTGGTTAGAGGCTATCCTATTGACTTGCTTACCAAAGTTAAATTGGAGGTGTTAAATTTGTGAAGCAATCGCTTTGCTCCAATTGTAAAAATCAGATCACATTGTGATTCTATTATGATAAACAACATTTTGGTCAGAAATACTGATGCAACTTCAAGATCATCTTTTCTCATTTTTTTCTATTGCTTTTAGTATTGATATTTTTAAATATGTTAGTACAGTTAGATTTAACTGGGAAATTATTTTTCATCTGAGTTGAAAGAACTTTTGGGGCCAACTCTATTGGTAGTTTTTAGTAAGGGAAGAAACATTGTCACTTCTTGAAAAAGATGCTGGCAGCTGGAAAACTGATTATACCAAGGGTATTATGTACAAATGTGGGTCCTGCAAAATATGCAGGTACATCCACATGGGACCATATGTTTCTGTTACTAATTTTGAAAGAACCATTGCATGTGCTGGAAAATGCAGCTGCAATTCCTCACATGTGGTTTACCTCACCTTATGCACTTCTTGCAATTGTTATGTGGGGAAAACAAACAGGAAACTTAAAGAGAGACATATAAGGAAGGGAAAGGCCACTAATGCTCTTTCCAGACATACAAACAGGTGCCTTAACTTTAAATAGTTTGTATTTTTTATAATCAATCAAGTTATTATGGAACCTTTTTGTTACTTGAATACAAGGAACAAACATGGCAACAGAAGCTTAATGCCTCAGTGTCACCCAATGACATTTTGTCCTTGGCATGCTTGTTAAAGAAAAGAGCTTTTGTACCTATGAGAACTTTTTCAGATGAGTTCTCAGTGAGATCTGTCAGTGTCACCCATTTTAAGTCCATTGTTTTATTTCAGTATTTCAATATCTAATATTTTAATATTTTTATTAACACTATTTTAGAGTATAGCGTGTGAAGCTTATACTGTACATATTTATATCTGCATGTATATTCTTTCTTTCATATTTATTTGCTATGTTTCAAATGATGATTAAGTGAAACCTGTATCTTTTACTTTGCAACAATATTATTAATTATGTCATAAATATGAGGTCTGCAATACTATTGGTGGGTTATTACTATTTAAATGACTCATTCCCGGTGGTTCACTAACTCTGATGAAGTCTTTTTTAAGTTGGTTACAAAGCAAAAGCACGCAGTTACACTATTGGTTTTAACTTTGGATTGTTTGAGGGGCTGTCTGTGGGTTTTAGTGAGATTGAGGCCTGTTACTCATTAGCAGTGAAGCAGCATGAAGGGTTCACATCAATAGAAAAAGACACAGAAAAAATAAAGTCCTCCATTAAACAACTACATGGCAAGGACTTGTGCCTGAATCTTTTTTAAAAAGGTAATTTGTCCACCAAGGGATCTAGTCTTGGACATTGAGAGGGTCCATAGGATGCAGCAGCGGATTTAGGCTTTGGCGCAGGGGCGCACGCCCTCCCCTTTTTTAAAACTACAGTATAACCTGGCATACAAATAAGCAATGTTTTTGACGTCAGAAAATACACTACCAAAGGGGTACTTATTTTTTTTTATCCACCTGCACTTGTTCGTTTTTCCCCTTTGTCATGTGTCATAGTCAGAGATGCTATTGAAGGTGTCAGTCAGGTGACCCGAATCTAAGTTCTTAAATGACTTCTCCAAGTGCATCTCCAATCCCATTTGAAAAGGAAGGCATCCTTTATGGGGGGGGGGGGCAGTTTAAATTGGCAGTCGTATGACTAATTAGTAGTGCTTCTTCCAGGGGCCCATTCCAGCTGACATCAACAGTTTTCGAACCCACAAATGTGTGAATAGCAGTAACTACTGAAAATGTGAGGTATCTTTTTGTTCGCATCACTGCTTTGATACCGTTCACTCCCTTTGATTAGCACCTCAAAGTGGTACACAGTTGAGAGCGGACATTGTTTTGCTTAATTTTTTAAAACTTAACATTTTTTTTTTATGTGGGTTAAAAGGGAAAATATCGTCAGAGTGCACTCTCAACTGTATTCTGCTTCAGTTACATTTTCTGCTAAAAATTGGGGATGCTCCCAGTTTGAGGGTCACAGGGTGGCAGTGGCAGACTTACGGGAGAGGGTCTATGGGAATGCTTATCGTCAAGATCAGTGTCTTGTCATCAGAGTCTTGCAGTCTAATTGTGTTGTAGGAATCACACTGCCAAGTCTTGTTTGGCAGTTACAGGCAGCATGGGGAAAAGGAATAAGTTCTTCATAGAAGAATATATACATATAAATATATATAAAATAATCTATTTGCAGCTATGTATTAACTGCTGAAAACAGATAATTTGAGTGCGCTTAAGTTGTACATGCGTGATTAGTCTGCAGGGTGAAAGTATAGTTAGTCTGAGCAAGATACTTTCGGTATTTTATAATCAGAAACATTTATTCTTTGAAGGGCTGCCACCACCTGCTTAAATACTGAGAAAGTACTTTCAGATGTTAAAACCTTTATCATTTGAAGCTTGATAGGCTTGCCACCTGTCTGTTTTTTCTGAATTATCCTGAAATTGGGCTTCTTGTCTGGGTCTCCAGTTTTTGGACCTTGTGGTTTGTTTTTTTTTAGAAGCACTCATTCATTAGTGCTTTTGTTTCCTTTCTTGAGGTCAGTAATGTGCATATGTGGCATTAGTGTATCGCCACACACAGAAAGCTGCTGTCCTGCTTACTGTCACCCTTAAACTTTGCTGATTGGAGGGCGAACCTGCTAGTCAGCTTGAAAAACTGAAAGACAGACATCCAGAGGTTAGCAATGCTGAGAAGCCAAGACCATGAAAATGAATTAATGCAAGGGCTTGGCTAGGCAACTGTCTGAATTTGGAGGCAAAACCACCATCATCCCAGGTTGGAAAGGTTATGTTGATTATTTTATGTAGTTCCATTTTTTTTCCTGGTAAATCACTAAGGACTGCAGTGACTAAAAATAGGGACAAACTTTGGAGTTTCAGGCTTTCATTTCATTCAGAAAATTGTTATGCAAATGTGTTATTCCAGCAACTTTATAAAAAAATGAATATACTGTTTTCTTGTTTTTAGGGCCCTCCCTTTTTTCTTGGCTATATCCTTGATTCTTGTCTAAGGTCAGAGTGGTTTATGGTTTCAACCTTTTTTATGGGTAGTGCAGAACTAAAATTATTGGGTTCACTTTTAGTTTTGTCAAATGTTTGAGAGTTAAGCAGTCAACAAAAGTAGTTATAATTGCTCGGATGGGGGCTTTATGAAGATGCAGAGAGACTAACCCTAATGTTTGCTAGTTTAATGGTTTATTCTGTATTTACCTCTTTTTTTCACAAATCAGTAGACCCTTCTAGCACTAAAACATTTTATCAAGCAAAATCCTTGGAGAACCTCCAAACAGTAAAAATATAAAATATGTTTTAGATATCAAATGTAGTACAGCATACATTAGTAATGGGGAATTTCAGTAGGTTAAGGGAGACTATATGAAGTAATTAAAACACACTACAGAGGTTAGCTGTTAGAACGGAGAAAGAGAGAGAGTGAGAGAGCGACAAAGACAGAAGTCGGGTATGTAGCAGAGTACTAAACAAAAGTTGAACTGTACAGTATCAGTATATTCACTACAAGAGTACTAAACAATAGTCGGGCTGTACAGTGTCCCTACATAAACAACCAAATACCCAAATAAAGGTCAGTCTTGAAAAATATTGCTTTTTATTTTCTTTTGAAAAGTTGCTAAGTTGTAGTGTACTTGACCCCCACGTAAGCAAAAAATATTTTTGTCACAATCTTATACCTTTCATGGAATTCATTTGGTGCTAAAATTATTTTTTTTTTTCAGTTTGTTTAATCGCAAAATTAGCAGTTCATGACTGTATTTTAAGATACCCACATTAACTATTATATTGAAAAAAAGTGTCACTAGTCCTGTGGAAGTCTCAGTGGAGGGAAAAGGATTTTTTTTTCATAGAAAAGGTGGGGTTGAATGTGTAGCTTTACTATTTGAGCAGTAGTGAATCTATATCAGCAGCTAAGACACTGTAATCACTGGATGAAGCAATTTCAATAAGTGCTACTTTTGTCTTCTTTTCATGGACTGCTATATCTGTTTTTCTCTCATCTAGTTTTGAATTGTTGGCAATGGGTGATCCCATGTAATATAAATGCCATAATTCTCTATAATGCTTTGTGGCTCACATTTCAAATTCTTATCAGCTACTTCAATATTGCAATGTTTGCACAATCCCCAGTGCAACAGTCTCGCCACATTATTATGCCTTTCAGAATACAGGCCCTCTGCCATTAGTATATCACACCCAGCAATAAGATGGGCGACTATTTCCTGTTCTGTTTTATAGAACTTGCATTTGTCTGCTTCTCCTACATGTTCAATGGACTTTGTAAACTAATGTGTATGTAGTCCAGTATCCTAGGCCACTAATATAATTACCTTTCATCATTTGGTTTAAAATTCACCTCTCCTTTACTATTCCTGCATCAGATCCTGATCGACATGAGGTTGTTCCAAGAGTTTTCTGTACTTGCAAATATTTTTATGCCTTTTTCACATTTTTTTTCTTGTCATCTGATCCTCCTTGTATACTTTTCGGGTTTTTTTGGCACACTCAGTTGCTGCCTGTTTTTTGTCTACTTCTGGTTTGGTTTCCATTCCAGTTTGGCATTGATATGCTTCTGCTAAACTAAGCAGCAAAGTCAGCTTAGATTTGTTCTCCTTCATGTTTCAAAACTTTAATTACATGTGGATCTGATGAGGTCAGCAGATATGTATAGAGTCCTACAATTGCAGATCTATACATGTAATCAATTTTGAAGAGCCCCAAACTCCTTTAAAACAAGGAATATATAATCTTAGCATACAATGATTTTTATATATCATTTGATAAGTGTGAAGCATTCATCTTGTTTTCTGATACGTTACTTTTTGGAGACAGTCAATCATCCCAAAATTGTTAGAACCAGAAGACCAAATTGATTTATAGTTTGGACTTTAGATTTTAGCTTGGATTTATAGATTGGACTCAATGTCAGAGCTGTTTTCAGTATTAATTTTAGTCTTTTAAAATATTATTTACTCTGTTTTCTTCTCTTTTGTTGATGTTTCAGTGTTGATCCCTCATCAGTTCACAACTATTTACACACTCCCTCCTGCTCAAGTTCCTTTGTGTCATTCCTGTCCTAGACTGATATTTTGTTGGTGCTGCTTTTACACACTTATCGAGACCAAATGACATTCCTATCATCTGAGAAAGTTTTGACCACTTCCAATTGTGCTTTCAGATCCTTATCTGATGAACTATACCGTTTAAAATCATCCACAAAAAGAAAAGTCGTTACACTTTGTTGTTGTCTGGGAGCCAAAGAATAACCATGACCTAATCTGTTAAGTAGACAGCTCACTGAGTTGACGGCAAGAAAAGTGGAGCGGTGACAGTGTCATCTTGGAATATACCCCTTTGAGTTTTTATCCATGGAATAATAATTTGTCCTTTATCATGGCTTAGCTGCAGAGTGGTTTGTCACTGTTTCATGGTCATTGTAATGTAATCGATCAATAGATGTAGGGTGTATTGTGTCTTATACATCTGTAATCATTCCTTTGTCCATGAATGTGGGATGCTGTCAAATGCTTTTTGTAGTCTATCCATACCATACTTGGATTCTTCCCCTTTTTTTACAACTCTCCATTATAACTTTATTTAACAACTAATGATGCTTGGCTCTATTTGACCTTCATTTATTACCCTTTTATTCTATTGCCATGATTGAGTTTTCTTCTAAACAACTAAAATTTGTATTTGCATCAATTCCAGCATATAGTTTATACTTCTTTGGAAAGCAAGTTATTGGTGTATAGTTTTTAGGCTAGCTTGTAGATTCAGTCTTGAAGAGTATTGTTTTTCCTGTTAACCAGGTTGGTGTTTGTTCCGGATGCGCACATTGAATAGTTCTTATTCGGGCCTAAATATTTTGTGTAAGGAAGTAAAGGTACTGCATCTGGCCCTAGGTTTTTCCATTCAGAAGCTTTTCTTAATTTTGTTTCAATTTCTCTGTCTGTTCCTTCATCCCATTTCATATTTAGTACATTTGAGCTTCCTACTGTTTCTTTTACTTCTTCTGTCCATATAGCATGTTTGTTATGTTCCACGGGGTCTTAACAGATATTCTCCAAAATGTGTCTGTTCTTCTTTTTTATTGATATTTCTGTACCTTTTGCCTTGATTTCCAGTTCTCTACAAAACTTTTTTGGGGGGTCATCAATGAATTGCTCATTTTGAACTTTTTCTTTATATTTATCTGCATATCTTCTAAGTTTTTCTGCCGGTGCTAATCTTTTTAGTTTATTATTTGCAATAGTGTCCGATAGAGACTGGTGTGTTCTGATACTGCACATTGCTTTTATCATGTCTGTCTTTCTAAGTACTTTTGTCAATCTGTTCTCTCTTCTGTACTCTTCTAACAGTGACACCTGTTGTCTTAATTGCTTTACAGTTTTCTCTATTTGATATTTCCATTGTGGCAT
This sequence comes from Protopterus annectens, assembly GCF_019279795.1. Taxonomy (NCBI): domain Eukaryota; kingdom Metazoa; phylum Chordata; order Ceratodontiformes; family Protopteridae; genus Protopterus; species Protopterus annectens. Next base: position 270,013,203 of record NC_056744.1, on the reverse strand, counting down.
TTGATTTCTTTCTTCCTTTCCCTTATTGCCTTGTGTTCTTGTGGTAAGACTTTATCTGTTATTAATTTAGATGCACAGTAATATATCCTGTTGACTTCTGTTATATCACACAAATTTTTGTGAATAGTCTTGATTGGCTTGATTATTGTGTTCATTTGTGTTATCAAACTTTTTAACATTTTGAGTCTTATTCATTTTCTGTAATCTATTTCTTTCACTGTTCTTAGTATGACTATCCATCTCTATTAAATCAAGCAAGTCTTCCCTTACATAATTTACTTTAAACTATGGACACATTCCTTTTTCTCCATTCCTGCAATCATGCTACAGAAAGTTCCAGAACAGCTTCATCCGCTCAGTCAATATACTCTCCCTGACTCACCACTCTGTGATCAAACCTCCAGTCCACTAAACATATCTTCTTCATACTGGCAACCCCACCTCCCAACTTTCACACCTTCAGAAAGGACTTAAAAATTCACCTACTTCAACAAGCCAAATAACTTGCTCCCCGAAGGCATCAGTCAACGTCCACTCAGTTCTGTACTATCCCTTCCTCTTATTCCTATACTGAATACTCACTGCCATTTCTACATCAGTCTCTGGTTAATCTAATTTCAGATACAGTTGTCTTATTTATGCCTCATCATTTATACTATATTTACCTATATAACTCTTTGCTTAAGCTTACTAACTACTGCTTGCTAACAGTTGTGTTGGATCAGTGTGCTTCCTCAAACAAAAGTGCAGCACATGTACTTTGGGTCAGTCGTTCTACAAATACTGTAAAATGCACATTTATTTACTAACACTGTAAATCCTACTTCTCACTGTTCACATACAAGTACTGTAACTACTCAACATTACTGTTAATTCTTATTCTGTTTGCTTGACATGCATCTGACAGCTTTAATGATTCCTACTGCAGATGCAAGTTTTTACTACTAATAGCTGTCGACTTCCTGTATGTATCTTGTGAAATGATTCTGCCCTGGATGTGCCTGTAAATGTGAAGAAATGTGTGCTTACCAACAGAGTACCTGAATTTCACCACCTTGGCCAGAAAGTCTGGATTGAGAGGAAACCAGTTGGGGGATAAAAGATGTATAATTTAGCTGTTAGTGGATCAGCAGAAAGTGTGCTGACCTGTAACATTCAGAGAAATATGGGTTCTCTTCTGAGACCAGGTGTTTAGGTTTATTTTTTCCAGTACTGACAGCACTTTAGTACTGTATAAGGGAGTTGTTGCTCTCCTGAGATGTTGTCCTTTTAGATGAGAATTAAACTGAGGTCCTACCTGGCTAACATGTTGGTAGGGTCATGTAGATCCCATAGGAATTACCGGTGGCCTTACTAATTTTCCAGTAGCCAGTATGAATACCATCTGGACTCCCATAAAAATAACACACACTTAGTAAGATTAACCTGGTCAACAAAAGTCATTACATAAATAAAAAAATAAAATAAAACTGATATAGAAAGTACAAACAAGCTATTAAGAATGATGCCGAAGGTGGTTTAGTGGCATTTAAGGACTGCAGGGCACTTGTGACAGCTGGGCCTGCTGATGTTTGGTTTTAATGTATATTACATAGCCATATTATTTTAGGATTTATCTACGCTTGTAAAAGTAAATGTTGTGAAGAAGTTGCAGTGCCTTTATTACAGCAGGTTGGCTTTACTAAAAGTAAGTCACTACTGCATAGGTTACAAAACAGTTTGGTATGTGATAGTTTAACAGGTAATGAAAGTGTTTTGACTCCATTTTATTTGTACATGCCCACATACAGTACCCCTGGAAAATTTTACAGATGCAATCTGCATGGCCGTGTTAAAAATTGTTTATAGGTTTTATGTTACTTGATGGTGTAGGCTGACTGTCTGAGACCCAAGTTGGGCTTACTTGTAAATATTTAAGGTGGGTTTGTTTTCTCTTAACCTGTTAAGACATCTGATATACATGGATCTTTTCTCTACTATGACCTTGCAGTGATTAAATCTCTCTGGTCTGACTCCTGTCACTTTTTGGCATCTTATTTCATCCCATCTTCAGCTCGGTAAAATGACTGCTAGGAAGTCACCCTTTTCCATTTGCTGGTTTCATTTGTGGTCATCCAACGGAGCTTGTATTTAAATTCACTTTCAAAGTACTTTGCTTTGCACATTTCACTCCTCATTTACACTCTTGTGTGCAATAATTTTTGAGTGACATGCTGTTTTGTAGGTGCCTGTCATACAGGGTCTAACTAAACCCAGATGTCATGCTATGCTGTAACTGTCTCCCTACTTTTCCTTTATATGTGGGTGTCAGGCCTACGCAGTGCTTTAAGTAAGGACAAAGTGGTAATAATCTTATCATATTTACTGCTCAGCAGCTTGTCTTTTTGTGTGTCTTGATGTATTTGGTCAGTATTTTAGATGTTTAGAAATGAAGGTTTCTTCCTTTTATGAACAAAGGAGAATGAACATCATTAACTCAGTCTTCCTCTTCTTAGCCCATTAGACTTCATAGTAGCACAGATTTTCTTAACAGACAATGCAGGCATGTCAGATTGTTACAAAAACAAAAGGAGACATCATTTACATAATTCAAGGCATGATATCTGCTGTTGTAACTAAAATTCATTAAAAAAAAAATTCTACATAGAACTTTGGAAAACCTTATCAAGCCCCTGTCTGTGATGTGAAACAAAACATTAGTATATGAAGATATTCCGGACCTATGACAGCTGGGTATAGTGGTATGAGATCACAAAAAGGGGGGGGGGGTTCCATTGCGTAGTGATAATTATATATTTCCCCAAATGTCCTTAAATTTACTATGGTATTTGTTGTGGCGATGTCTCCTTCAGTGGGATGGGATTGTTTGCTAGGTTATCGCTATGCAGTGGAAAAGAACTGTGACTGGGCATGGGCAGCCAAACTTCCCTTTCAGGCATGCCTTAAAACAATCAGCACTGCCTGTAAATGTGCTGTGTGCTAGACACAAATTGTCTACTTCCACTACATCAGTCACACCCTCTGTGATGTGCATTTGAGTGTATACTGCTGTATTTTTAACATGTTGTCAAAACACCTTAAGGTGATCTCTTCACATCATCCCAAAACTTTGACCACATAAGTCAGCTTTTCCGACTGCACCCCCCCCCCTGTCAATTCTTGTATCCGCCACTGTGATAGTTAATAAAAAACAACCAAGAAAGAGTCATGTTAATTGCTTTACAGTCAGCCAGGACTATGGATTGGTTAATTCAGTACGGTAGGGCAAATAGAGGTATGCTATGGGTTAGAAGGAAAGTGTTCTTTGTGGAAGGTTTTTCAAAGCCCTTGTTGTTGATGGGCAGGCCAACAAATAGAGTGGGGAATATCATAGTCAAAGCATCAAAGACAGGATCCTTGGGTAGGCAGCAAGGACCAAGGCACAAGAGCCCACTTAGAGAAAATATGCCTAGCAGGCAAGCTCAAAAGAAGGAAGTCAAGGTGAAGAAGGCAGCTACTCTAAGGGAGTCTGCCCAACTATGGGCACTGGGAACTGGTGAGCTGTAAATACAAAAAAAGATGGATCACATTGTATAGGGATCTGGGAGAAAAAGCCACATGAGCAAGAGACAGAGAGAGAGAGAGAGATACGTCCCTGCAATGAGATTCCCAAAGCCTGAAGTAGCTTGAGTGGCAGACCCTAGCTGGAGATTTCCTCTGGGCTGTCAAACTCTCCAGATGAACATTTTGGGACATCATGAGGTCTTGAGAAATTAGATAGGAGTATAGTTGAAGAGTAAAGACTATGTGGATATATATAATATTGTTTCCGGTACTTATATGCAGGCTATAGAGCTGTATCACACTAATATGTTGATTTTGCAGCCTACCTTGTTACAACTTTCTATGAGACTTTAAGATTTATTATACCATGACCCCCCATTATTATTCCAAAACGTGCATGCTGATTGGCCAGCGTGCCCATTGTAAATCGAGTTATACTAATGGAAAAAGGTCTGGTCGCCCGGACTTTTTTCCATTAGTATAACTCTCTTTTTAAAACACTGTCTCGCTATGTTAAATGGGTTTAACATAGCGAGACAGCTTTAAAATAAGCAACGGAAATCTCCGTTGCTTATTTTAAAGCTGTCTCGCTATGCTAAACCCATTTAACATAGCGAGACAGGTTTTAAAAAAAAGCAACGGAGAAAGCAAGATCTCTGTTGCTTTTTTTTAGTGTTTCGCTATGGTAAATGAGTTTAACATAGCGAGACAGTTTTAAAATAAGCAAAGGACATCTCCGTTGCTTATTTTAAAGCTGTCTCGCTATGTTAAACCCATTTAACATAGCGAAACACTAAAAAAAAGCAATGGAGATCTTGCTTTCTCCATTGCTTTTACCCACAGCTCTGATGTACTGTGCAGGCGCGCAGTACATCAGAACTGCCGCGGATGCCAGACATATGCGGTAGGGCAGCAAACAGGCATTATACTATGCCATTATTTAAGAAAAGTAATAGTTTCTTTTCTTAAATAATGTCATGGTATAATAGCAATAACCCACTTCTGGGTGTGGGTAATGCTGTATTTACCCACGGTTGGCTTTGTTTGGTCCCTCGGGCTTCGCCCTCGGGACCAAACCACGCCAACCATGGGTAAATCCAGCATTACCCACACCCAGGCATGGGTTATTGCTATAATACTACCAGCAAGTGTTGCTTACCTAATTTTCTTTTCTTTTTCAGGAACTGTTAAATTAAGTCACTAAGGTACATGGGAACTGTTCCCATTATTTGTTTAAGATGGAAAGGATATACATTGCGGTCAGTGGCTTCCATTTGCTTTTTAAGGACTTCAAGAAAAAAAACACAGGTGAGCAAGTACTATATTCACGACAATAATAAACTGAGATAAATATGTTAAAAATTGTAAACATTTCTAAGGGTTTGTAAAGGGGGAGATAAGTTTTCACATGCATTATGCTTTCTCAGTTGTAAGTGCTATATTGGCCATGGAGTGAGTACAAGGGGCAAGAGGTGAGGAATACTATGTTTTTTAGATGAAAGTTATATGGTGTGCCCAGGAATGGGATATGACTAGGTTGGGAGAGGGTCCAGCTGAGATATAAAGAGCTACTAGAGAATCTGTTCTAGACAGCGGTTTAGTAAAACTCAAGGGAGTTATCCTATCCTGGGGCATGGCCCTGAATAAGGTGGGGGGATATTATAGCACAAGTACACTGAAGAAAGGAAGCAGCTGGATGAGGGAGGCATTATAGCACATCCTAAGGAAATTGCGGAATTTATGTTTTGGAATTTAGTAAGGAGTCCCCACTCAGTCAGATGAGCTACAATTTGCCAACTCATCAAAATGGAGAGGGGGCATATTGTCTGTCTGCAGAAAACTATGTTGAAAATGAAAAAGGTGGGAACATTTAGATCAAAGGAGTTCTCGACTGTGCAGTTATCATAAGCCAGGAGGCAGAAAGACGCAGGTTATCACTTTGTTTCATAAGTTCATAAGTGTGTCTACACACTCATTGATAAGTGGTGGAAGAGACAGATGGCTTATATGGGAGGGTAATGTTACTGGGAAAGCTGTGTAATTGATAATATTTACGCTCCAAATGAGGATAACAAAGAGTTTTATTGTGAGTTTTTCAGTAAGTGACAAGAAAAGGTACACCGTGATAAGTTCTGTGAAGTATGTGGGAATTTTAACGTACTGATGGATGCAGAGAAGGACATGTTGTACAGTAGAGAACACCACAGAAGGAGCAAGGAGTGTGTAAAGGAAGGGATGGGGATTTATAACCGGAGCAACATATGGAGGGAGCACCATCAAGAGGAAATTGTCTCCACTTTTATAGGAATCTGGCTAATTAGGGAAACAGATTAGATTATGTGCTAATTTAAGGCATTCACAAATATAGAATTCAGTGTCAACTAATTCATGAAATAGACTGTCAGACCACGTCTCAACAACAGTGTTGATTAGTATGCAAGAGGCTAGTGTTAGATACAAGAATTGGTGCTGAGCAAAATATAAGGGAAATAATAACAAAAGTAAAGCTGAGCTATCAAAAATAGTGGAGGATGATTTCAGTATGAATACACTGGAGGAGGAATTGTCACTTCAGACTAGATGGGAAGGGTGCAAGGCAGCCATTTGGTGGGTTCATTATGAAAGTACAGGACATGCAGAGAAGGAAGATGAATGCCACAGTGGAGGAAAAAGCTGGACACATTGAAGAACATACAGAGGGAAGTAACATTAGCTCCAGATGATATACCAACACTTGAAATAGCTCATAACCTTAAGAAAAACAGATTTCATAACAGTTAGTATGGTTCAAGCTGAATTGATGAGAACAGGGCAATTTTGCCAGTTGCACAGGTAAGGCCCAGTAATGTTGTCATTACTGGCACTGGGAATCAAATGGGATGGTGGTCATAGGGGATGATGAGATCAGGGAGGGGTTTTGCCAGTTTTATGAGTCTCTGTAACACTCCACTCTATCTGAGGAAGCTTTGGACTGTGGCATTTCTTGGCAGCTGAAATTGAAAAGGTCAATGGGACATAGAGACAGACATGCTTAATAAAATAACTACAGAAGAAGAAATAAGCAAGTTAGTGTCAGGCTTGAAACTGAATAAAGCTCCAGGAGTGGATGTTTTTTCACACAAAAGTTTAGAAGTGGGGACTGAGCCAGTTGAGAATAAGATTGGCAGAGTTGTTTAGCATGATGGATTTTGACTTACAGGTGGATCATACACCACATCAGGAGATGACAACAGTACTACTTAAATGATGTGCTGGCACTCTCACATGCAGAAAATTCATATTCATATTGATTATTAATGTGGATAGGAAGATTTTAGGAAAAGTTTTAGCAGCCAGGCTTGAGTGGTGTTTACCAGATATAATTGCAAAGGAACAGAATGGGTGTGTAAAAGTTAGAGACATTTCAGACAGTTTGTGGGAAGTTGTTTAATTTTTGTATAAAGTGAAAAGATGTTATTTCCCTGTTGCAAGGATAGTGCTTTTTGATATCAAGAAGGTTCCTAATACAATGCAGTGGAGATTCTTGTTCAATTTGATTTAGGAAAGGAATTTGGGAGAAACAATTTAAAGTGACTGAAATTCCTTTATAAAGCTCTAACATTTCAGGCATTTGTTAATGGTTGTCTATCCAATGTAGGGCAAATAGGGAGAAGGACACAGCAAGGAAGTCCCCTATCCCTGTCACTATTCATTTTATTGATGAACGAATTGGCATTACATGCACAATCCTTCTTAGGTAGAGTAGAAGACAAAAGAGGGGCAGTGAGCTTATTTCTTCATTTTGCAATTATTATGATTTCTTGAGCACTAATGCTGTGAGGGTGTTGAATTTAGTGATGTCAATCGTTCATAGGTTCAGTAAGGTTTTGGGTTTAGTCAGTAATGCCAACAACAAGACAAAAAGCTACTTTTTAATAATTTTTCAATAAATGGTTTTATCTAACATATATCTTGGACTGGTCCATCAGTTACTTGATAAGCATTTCCACCTGTGCGCTGGTTTCCGTAGTTCGTTTTGAGTAATATCAACAAACCTGTTTACATACCATGTGTTGAAAATAAAGATGTAAAGGAAATAAAGGATCCTAGGGATCTCAAATCAGTTAGAATCTAGACACTTACAGATACAACTCAAAGGTTAACTTTATGCTACAACTGAAGTTAATCCAGAAACCCATATGGCTCTATATCTTGTTTGTTACTCAAAGTTAGGGTATTCAGTATCATTCCAGAGAAAATAAGAATGATCCAAGCTATTATAATACCAAATGTGTTCTATGTTTATAGGAACATTGTTATTACAGTTCACAATCCAATGATATCCCACCTCCTGCAGGACATGATAGCAGCTGTACTTGCAGAGTATTACATCAAAAATGTCTTAATTATCGGGGTGCATGGGAAGCCTGCTCAATATATTGCTGCCTTCATAGATTGCCTTAAAAGATGGTCTATTTCCTTTAGTTCAAGCAGCTGTGCTGTGGGTTAGAGAAGTAACATTGCTTCCTCAGGACTGGATTGTGTCAATGTATAGAGAATATTTGGAGTTGGGGAGCAAAGCCCATGAAGAGGGAACTGCGAATTATATAGGATTCTATCTAAAAGCTATGGAGACAATCCCCATAGATATTAGAAAGAGATGGATGAGGAAGGTGATATGGATTGGGAACAAAGGCAATATTGGACTAGGGGTTAACCACAGATTGAAAGCTTTTAAGGAGGTGTGGGAATGATTCAATTTGGAGAAACCGATTGGTTTACATATACCCATCTCAAGTGGATTTGGTTTAAATGGGTGGCAACACAGGAAGGCAAGAACAGCTCTTGGCCACGGAAGAAATTAAATAGACTAGATAAGAGGAGAGCAGGAGTCATAACTTGAGATATGTCAATGTAGAAAGCATTAACGATTAAGTAACTAATGGAAGGTAGTTGGAGAACACAAGATGGAGTGGCTTGCGACAAAGAAACCTGTAACAGTGTGTAATGGAGCCAGACTACTTAGGCAGCTGTCTTAGATACAAAAAGTTAAAGTTGAGATATTTATATAAGTGGTACTGTACCTCTGCCAGACAGTATGAAATGAAAATTTAGACTTTAGATGGGTGTTGGAGATCCAAACAAGGGGAAACAGATAACATAGACATGTTTTGGTAATGCCCAATTTCTGAAGAGATATGACAGGCCATGATTTCCTGGCTGGAGAGAGCTTACCTAGTTCAGTTACCCATAGGGTGGAGTTTTTGGTGTGGTCTCAAGGATGGAAGGTGATAAAAAAGATCTGGTAAAAATCTGTTGGTCCCTTGTGAGCACAGCAAAGACATTCCCCCGGATTTACTAATCTTCCGTGTAAGACTAGATTAGTCTTACACAGAAACACCAGTGTAAGAGTATGATGGCAGTGTGCCATGCATATTAATGAGGGTGCGCTGCCTCAACTCTAAAGCTAACACGGAGCATGGATGAGTGTAGGGGGCATGTCAGACTGCTGAGCAGTCCAAAAATCCATGCCCCTGCAATGAAGAAATGCCGCAATTTAGAGTTACATGAGTGAGTCCGCTCACATGTGTACAATGTAACACTACACTCCCCCATATGTTAAACAACTGACAAAATTAAAAATAAAAAGATTTTTTTTTCTTTCGATATAACTGCCCATATTTGTGCGGGTTTGCTTGGGTTTGCCCATTGCTTAGCTACAGTTAGCAGCTTAGACACCAGAAGAGGATAATAAGAAAAATGTATGCAAATTAAGCAAAATAGCAATAGTGTAGTGGTTAGAGCCTTTCCACAAAGAGGAGGCATTCCCAGTTTGAGTCCCACTACTGCACGTTCCATTTTCTGTGGGAAATTTGTATACAAAAACATTTCCTGACATTTTTTATGTATAAATTTTGTAAAAAGCATTGCAATGTTAAATGTAGTAGTGAATGAATTATATATATATGATGAAATGGTTATGCATTCTGAGGCATGAGTACCCTATTTTAAGCAATATAAAGCACTGCTAAGCACATTTTACCAATATTGAGCATATTTAAATACAATTGCGCATAGCTGTGCACCACGCTAACCGGCACAACCACAATGTATTTGCGCATAGCTGTGCACTGTGCTAACCAGCACAACATTGGGCAACGTCAGGCAATGTGGAGCAATGCCGAGCAACGTCAAGCAACATTGTGCAAAGACGGACAAAGTTGAGCAAAGTCGGTTAAACACGCTCACACCTCCTTTACTGTACCTTAACTAGTCAGGTCTGCCCAGCAGGAAAATAAAAAGCAGTGACAGTGCTCGAACTCAGGATACTGTGCACTATAGTCACAGTACTTAACCACTAAGCCATGAAAGCATTTCACAAACATGCACTTTCAACAGACACATATCTATCTATCTTGTTTGTCTTGTCTGTTTACCTCTCCAACTTACCTCCCCAAATATACCTACTTCCCCTACCCCACATTCCACTCTCACCTGAAAAAAAAAGGGCAATCTGCTCCCAAAAAAAAAATTACGTCCCATACATAGCTGCCCATTTTGCACACATATCCACTGGACACATGAAATGTTATTTAATTGGCATTACAACATACATTGTTGTCCTTACCCCTCTCTCAGTGGATGAAGGGTGCATATCTACCTCCAAATTTATTGCATATGCACAGCTGTTGCTGTTGAAGAAATGGGCAGCTATGGACCTTCCCTACACCTGTCCTGCACATCCTGAGCTATTTTCCATACCGTCTTTCCCTCTTTTTGTACCCCTTTTTCACCACTTTCCTCTCTCCCCATTTCTTCTCTTTCAAAGAATTTAGCACTGGGGTGAGCAGGAGTAAGCACTATTAAGCAGTAGTTAGCAGGTTTGCGCGAGTTTGCGCTTGTTTGCGCTTGGCTAAGCAATGTGCAGTAATGCGCAAACCAGCCCAAACCCGCTTACAACTGCTTAAAAGTGCCTTAGTCGCTCTGTATGTGAGGGCCCTTGTCCTGCTCAGGAGCAAAATAAAACACCTCTATAAGTCTCGAAACCCGGACCTTGCACACACTAAACAACATGATGTACAACTAAGCCACGGTAGATATACATCAAGTTGGTACTTAAATAATTATATCATGCATCAGAATGAGTGACTGTAAAGGAAAATTAGGAATACCATACCACACAACTTGTTCTGTGGATGTTGACCAACAGTTGTTGTGGGATTACATTACATGACTGTGATAAGAGAAGCAGTCATTCTAGCAGGAAATAATGTTACACCATCACTTTACAACCCCACACAGTATCACAGCAGGACAAACACTGGCATATCTGTTTAGGGCAGATACCATACCTCCCAACTGTCCCTAATTTTCAGGGATGTCCCTGATTTTGACACAAATTTTAGCTCTGTCCCTCTGAATCCCTCCTAAAACTACTGACCGGGCAGAAAGGTGATGAATTACACTTAATGAATAATGACAGTACTTAAGAGTTAGACACTTCTTTTACTTCAGAAAATGTGTATTCATTCATATGCTCTGATTCTCCCAATGTTTCAACTTAATGGCACTAATATTTTAAAGGTGTTCCTGATTGTCCCTGACTTTTTCTTGACTTTTCCCTGAGTCTGTTCAAATATGTACCTGATTAGTTGAGAGGTCTGGCAGAGGCAGAAACACAGAGGCATATTAGCCTTCCCGCTGTTACACACTGTGCAAATAGCTTTGTAAGGAGTTTTAGAAGCATACCCGTATGTAGGAATAAGACACTGAAATACAAATGGATGTAGCCATGTACTGGTAGCAACCAACTGTAAGAATGCCATTGCTCTATTGCTGAAAAGACCTGTGTGATGCACAGACAAAAAATAACAGGCTATTCTCTGGCTATCATGTGGATAGGTCCACAGCTGGGAGTTAAGCAGACAGACTACTTGCCTTTATAGACTAACATATACACAGCAACCCTATAAGTCCAGCAAGATAAAATCCACACAATACTACTTATGCTCTCTGTACTTCTGCAACCCTACCCAAATGTAGAATATACCTGTGTGCGCAGGGTCTACCAAGGATGTAGGTAAACATACTCACAGTACTGAAATGTGTCCAGTTTTTCTGAGCAGCTTGTGCTAATGTCAACACTAAAAAAGCACAAACTGTTTAAAACTGAGTAAATGAATATTTACAGTATAGCAGTTCACAAACAATTCTTGTGCCAAAGGAATACATCTCTATAGCTAGCTTTGTATGGCGGTTAATTGTAACAGTTGAAAAGAAAGTACATCTTTCCATGTATCATGGGGTTGCATTTTGAGGGGTGAGTACATTTCTACACTGACAAGTGGGTACTGGAAGCAGCAACATTAGGTCTGAGTACAACATGTAAATCTCTGGCTACACCCCTTGCTTCTGTTATAAGAACTATACCAACCTTCTGTCTTAAACAATGATGTCCACAGCAAACAAGGATGATCTCCATCGTGGAAAGCTGAAAGAGCCACGCCTACATGAGTCAGCAATTTATAGTACTGGGTTGCTATGACAATGATTACTGCAATTACTACACAGCAGGCTGCATGCAATTAGCAAATGCTGGCCACTAATTGATGCAAAGGCCATCACATGCTCATGTGCAAATTCCTACAAAAGCAGGCTGCAATCTCTGCCAACAAACTCAATCACTCTATTGCAGAGACTGACAGAGAGAGAGAGAGAGAGAGAGAGAGAGAGACAGAGAAAAGGAAAAAGAAATATTACCAAATTATACAAAGGAAAGGTATGTGACACATATGAATTTACTGGCATATAGCAGATGTTATTGAAGAATAGTCTACATAATGTGAAACATTCATATGTGGCAGCAGTACTTCTTTATGCACAGATGTTCTGCTTAACTACTGCTATGGACAATACTGTGTGTACCTCTGGGCAGTGGGACATACCTGTGAAATGTGTAGCTCAGCATTAAATGTCAAAGATCTGATCCATGTTATCTGTGTTCTGTACAATAGTGTGGTCAATGGCTGTTGGGGGGATTAGCGCTGACATTATATAAAAATGGATGTGACAGAACAACACATGCATGATAGTCATATTAAAGTGTAGCTTAGCACTGGCAACTGCTGTAGCAGTCTAGTATGTTTATCTAGCATTTGTTGCCATATATACCCCCCTAATGTTAGTCTGTGTTCATATGTGACACCTGTTTGTGTTACAGCAAGGCCCAACAGTTCAGCAGTGAGGTCCAGGGACTTATAACAGTGTGGACCATGTGTGTGTATGCCACACACATACTGAGAAATATATATGTGTCATACATATTCACATCTGTATATGTGCATAGAGCAGGGGACATATTGCAACTGTTTGCGAAGGGGGGATGATATATATGTTGGTGAAGGTTAGTATGCGCATATTTGTATGTAGGTTTTAGTGTGTGACAAACAAGACAGCACACAGTGCTTGTATATGACGTGTGGTGGTTAAACACGGTCTGTGGTTTGTTCAGTTTGCAATGTTGAAGCCAGTAAGGCCTGCTAAAGCTACCTGGGCTGTGAACACCTTCAATCCATTTATCCCAAGACTGTGCAATTTTATTACATTACTGTACACCTTACATCCTTTGTATAATTGATATTCTCACTATGAAAGGTGAAATGTATATGTGTCTACATATATATGTATATGTAGACAAATGGATGTGTATATGTATATATACACACACACACACACATATATATATATATATATATATATATATATATATATATATATATATATTTATATATACTCATACACACCTACATCTACTTGTTGCAATAGATTCTCTGTACTGTTGACTGACTGTGATGGTCAATATGTTTGTGAATACGTCAAAGATATGTATCTGTGGGATAGCTTAGTGGGAAACTGTTTATGTTATGGTATTATAGGTCCTTGCTTTGATCCTAGCAAAAGCCATGTATTCTGTTGCTAGGCAAAACAAGTGCTATTGCATACAGTGTGATTAAGTCCCTTGGTTTTAACTAGGGTGTGTCATTGGAGGCTAAAGCATTACATCTATGATTATTGATTGGTACCGATGCTGAATGCAAATCCTGTGTGTACTGTAGTACTAATTTAAGCTCTGGACCTGTACAGCAAAGTATGGTGTATGTCCACATTGCTTGCATCCACTGTTTTGTGTGGTCCCTGTATTCATCACATATTACATTTCTCAAGATTAAGATTGTGTAAGTACTGCCATACAGTACTGTATAGTACACACTGAAAGCTTATCTGGGTTGTCATACCTTTCTGTCCTGTAATTATGGCTGATGTGTGTGTGGGTATGTTTGTAACATGCTCTTTGACATATGTGTGGTAATACATATAACTGCATATCTAGCAACATTCATAGTGTATTACAGCAGTATTTGACCTATATTCCCAATTGTGCGCATATTTTGGCCACGGGTTTGGCATTAACAAGTTATGTGGTATGATAGAAATACATTTACTGGACCTTACACTGATTGTGATGGATGATATATTTCTTTTCACATCAGCTGGATGTATATCTGCTGTGGCTAGGTGGTGCATCGTGTTGCATACAGTGTGCCAGGTACTCCTGTATAGTCTTATATAGTGATTTTATTTTGTTGCTGTGCAAAACATGGTTCATTAGACAGAGAGTGAGCAAGGCAATTTCAAACAGTTGTGGGGTGAGCAGTGATAAGGGGCAGTTACAGTGTTTCACTCTCGGTTAGCTTATAGGTTGCTATATATGGCAGTTCAGTGATATCTGTACTATAATGTTAAATGTGCCATATGACTTGCTCAGACATATTTTTTGTATTTATGTCTTCCAGAGATCATGGCCCACCACAGGAACCTGAGTTACAGTAGTGTTGAAGATGATATCATTACTAGCAGTATGATTCAGCACTACCTTCTCATGTTCTCACGAACCAGCCAGGACCAGCAGGAGCATACTGCAATGTGGCAAGATGTTGTCCGCAGGGTCAATGACGTAGGCCTGCATAACTGGACATATGAGCAGGTATGCCACCACTGCAGTGATCGTCTCAGTCATGTCCATCAGCGTGCTGCTGATGTACATAGACAACAGCTTGCAACAGGGGGTGGTGTTAATATCCATCCCCCCCTCACCAGAGTGAAGGAGCTGCTCATGAGCCTGCTGGTGCCTGCCCAACAACAACAGCAGCAGACATACACCATGATGGAGGTTGGAGCCACCCAGCAAGCACACATGGAGCATGCAGGTAACATGGCATATCTGTAGACTACTGTTATCTGTATTGGTAGATCATGCATATGTGAGATGTGGAGTGTGTCGTTCAAAGATGAGGAGCCTGTTGTTGTGCAATACTGATCATTTGGAACATAATCTGTAGCCCTGTGAATGTAAACTGTTGTTGTACTGTAAGATTGCAAACACACAGTAGCAATGCCACAGTTGTGGCCACTGACAAACTGTCTCATCTCTATGTAGGTCCCTCTGGGATGATATCAAGGCAGCGGACAGATGCTGGTGAGTGTGTTCTACATTTATTATTGTAAATAAAAAGTGCATGTTATAGTTAAGGTGTAGGCCATGTAGACATGTAACACACCTACCCATAATACATGCTGTGCATGTTTGGTGTAAGAGCACGCACATCTCACTAATGTGATTAGCTGCCTCAAACACATGCAATACCCAGACCATCTCAAACAAATGTGGCTAGACTGTAGTGACCATTGGATTGGCACAGTTGATACTCATTATGCACATAACACACATGTCTATGTCATGCACAGAGCATTTTAACATGCTACACATAAAGGATTCCCAAACACTCTGTAAACACACACTCCAGTATCCAAAATCTCATCCACACATTACACATAATATACATGAGGAGTAGAGGCCTATCCTGGGGCATGTAAACACTCTGCAACACACTACACATTCATGTCAGGGAATGCTCCTTATTGGCCTTCTTACAAAGTCACGTAACAACTGGTTGTGAAATGGTGAATTTAGCCAAGGTAGTACAGTTCTGGCACAGCATGATTAGTGCTGGTTTGTGAAACATTTGTAGCCTTGAGTGACCACCTGATGCTTCATGATGATGGCCTATGGTACTATACCCCATCCAGTTATTGTAACCACAGTACTACACATAGCTGTCATTGCTACACACCATAATGATGTGTGTGTGCACACATATGCACCTCTAAACAGTATGCATACCAATCACTATTTGCACAACTGACACATATATGTCTTGTGATGCTATTGAGTGGCTAGGTGATATGACACATATTGGGTATGTGTAGTGTTTAAATATGCAGTTGTGTTTTAGCATGCCATGTCATGGATGAGACTGGCATGTCCACAATATGATCTATACTCACCATAAGTACTGTACATTGTATATGTGGCCAAATGGTATTCCATCAATTATCCATGCACCACTGATGATGTTGTGTGAATGCTCATCATGCATGTGCTAAAAATGTGTCCACAATTATTTGCTAAAGACACAGAGGCTGTAATCAGCATCGGATACCTATCTGACACACAGATACACATCCAGCAATGGTATGTACACCTGTGAGTTATGATGCACAGTACATCACAGGGTTATGAATACCTGCACAGCAATGTTGTGTCCATGTATGCATTGTGTTCCAGGGGGAGGGGCATCACCTAATATCCAAACACATGCATCAAAGCCATGTATACTGTTAGTAACAAGGACTGACTACACTTGCACTGCATGCTGTTGAGCAACACATGTCCTGCATGCTGACATGTGTGATATGACTGTTTTGCTTTTGTTACTGTACCCCACCATCACCTGCTATTGTGTATGTTCTGTGATTGCTGGTGTTGTGTGTGTCTGCTTTTGGGAGGAGTGTAGTTTTGTTCGTGTGCATGTGTGCATGTGTGCATGTGCACATGTGCGCATATACGCATGTGTGCATGCGCATGTGTGCATGTGCGTGTGTGTGCATGTGCGCATGTGTGCATGTGTGCATGTGCACATGTGTGCATGTGTGCATGTGTGCATGTGCACATGTGTGCATGTGGTCTAAAAATCATGTTCAGGTCTTAAAGTGTGTTTCCTGTTTTCCTCTCACAGGTGGCAAGGTGGGGCTGGTGCAGTACAGCAGGGAACCTGATGTCACGAAGACAGACAGTGATGATGAGGATAGGTATGTTGAGGCACAGGCAGGTTTGTCAGGGTCTGTTGTTGGGCCACCAACTGATAGTACACAAGTCTCCACCTCATCCATGCACACAGTCATACTGCCTGTACATCCATCATCACCATTGCCTTTAGCTGAGGGACAGTGTATGGTTGGCATTGACCAGGACAGTGTGGTATATATGGCACATGTATCAAGACACAGCAGCCATAGCCAGATGTCTGGAACAGTAGCACATAGGCAGATGCCCAGGGGTTCTTGTCAAAGCACTGCTGGTCATTATGCCCCTGACAGAGGTGCCACACCTCTTTCTACCACATGCATGCTCCAGGCTGTCATGGAGGCACAGACATGAATGGAGCGGCTCACCAGACAGGGGCTAAGGGCACAGAGGGCTCATTACACCTCTGTAAATGACAGTATCCGTGACCTAGCAGGTGCCATACGTAACTACACTGAGGTCATTGATAGACGTTGGGGTGAGACATTGGATGTCTTCCACAATGTCATGTCCATGTGTCAGGACAGCGCGAGATGGTTGAGATGTCGACTTGGACGTATGCCAGCAACAACACCAGCTGGAGGTCACCGTGGATGTCCAGCAAGTCACAGGCACTCCCGTAGTGCCAGTACCAGCCCCAGCAATGTTGGGGGGCTGTCCATAGACCATCCTAGCATACTATGTGCACATGGCTCTGGCCATTCCCAGCAGGGACCTGGATCCAGTGGACATATGTCAACCTCTTTGGATAGTACACAATATGGATAAGTACCTGATACTGTCTGTAGCACCCCTGCCAGGCACAGGTTCCATATCCATGGTCAGAGACAGTGATCTGTAAAGCCTGCCAGGTACAATCTGTAGCTGTATCACAAATCCCCATATATGGCAGCCACATGGTGGAACTGTGTGCATGCAGACACACACACATAAACCAGAAACCTAGGGCAAACACATACCCGCACACATGGCATCAACACTGACCCATAACAGTACTCATGGCCCTCACACACACACTTACACACATGTCGATTGCATGGCTCAGTGTAGGCCTCTGGTAAACCAACACACCCTGTACATATGATGAAACCTGTGCCACCTCCTGTCATCTGTAACATTGATGCAGGAACAGGCTAACATGGTGCTGATGCAGAGGGTGACATTAATAAAGTATAGCAATGGTTGGATGTGTAGCATGTTGTCAGCAGTAAAGTGTAATGATATCCTTGAAGGTGTTGCTGAGCAGGCATGATGCATTAAAGCTGTAATTAGCAATGTTGTATTGTTTTCACCAGTGTTTATTCCAATTCTGTTTTGTTTGCCCATGTGCCACTTGGCTGATGTGTGTAGTTGTGTCAGCATGCGTTATACAGTGGACAGTAAGTGCGGGGTGTGTGCAACACACATTTGCAGGTGTCCATTTGTGAACATGGTGGAGGTGCACTGGACACATGGGCAGGGTGACATGCCTTGTATTGGCCAGTGTTAACACTCCATAGTTTCTATTGGTGGCCAGTATGCATTGTACTACACACATTTTGGAACTTGAGTACGCATGTGTGTGTATGACATGGGTTGACATTGTGCTGTGGGTGATGCTGTTGTTACTATCTGCCATTGGTTTGCATTACTAAGGTTAACACTGTCCCAGCTGCATAATCCTTTAGTAACGCACACTGTTCACCTACAGGGCTGCATGGACCGTGCTATCACAAACACAAGAAATTCTCACTTATACAGTAAAAGTGCATTAGTCTCATGGACCCCTGCCATAAACTAAATATATAATAGAAGGTGTGAAGTTGTACCAAAAAAGAGTTACATACCAAGAAGGGATAGCCTGTCTGGTCAGTATCATTGGGAAAATACAAGCCCTCATTAAACATACAAGGCAAGCTTCAAAATACAAAATGGCAAGGATTCTAAAGACAGCACTAAAGCTTTGTTTAGTATTGTTTATAACCTACAGGGGAAATCTCAGATTGGGTCACAGTTAATGGAAATGATCACAAAGTACAGTTATCTGACTGATATTACCAATTTCTTGTCAGACAGTTTGAATGCGGATTTCACCACCCTGTCGTTACACAAGGGCCACATTTCCAGACCTGATAAATGTAAAACCTGATGACTCACAGACACTCTAGTTAAAACAACTCTTTACCAAAGTCCAAACCACAGAGGCAATGGTACTGGACAGTGTCCCTGGCTGTGTCATACGCAAGCTGACATATGAAGTCACCACTCACCTAAACACTCTGTCCAGATGCAGCCTCTATACAGGTTACATACTTGTGGAATGACGCACTGTAATGGTGTTCACAGTCCACAAGGGTCGAGCTACAACGTCTTCTTCTTCTCCTTTTGGATGCTTCCATTAGGGGTCACCCCAGTAAATCATCTGTTTCCATTTCTTCCTGCCCTCTGCATCTTGCGCTGTCACACCATCCACCTGCATGTCCTCTCTCACCACAGCCATAAAACTCATCTTAGGCATTCCTCTTTTCCTGTTACCTGGCAGCTTCATCCTTAGCATCTATTTCATAATATGCTCTGCATTCCTCCTCAGCACATGTACAAACTAACTTAATCCTGCCTATCTGGCTTGGTCTACTAACCTTCAAACCTGGGCTGACCCTCTAATATACTTATTCCTAATCCTGTCCACCCTCATCACACCCAGTGTAAATGTTAACATAAATTCATTAAGGGTAGAACTATAGCAGATTATGAAAAATCTCAACCTATAAGCCAGACAAATGTTATCTGGAAGGCTATGGAGCACAGCATTATGGAACTCATTAACAAAGACATTATGTACCTGCAAACACTGCACCATACCCACTTAGGTTCTCTAAAGGCCAGATCATGGCTACTATACCTAGTAGACTTCAATCCAGTTAACACGGTTATAGGTGAGGGAGGGGAGCTCCACACAGCCAAGCTATAGCTCACCAGCAGTTCATACCCATCCCACATTCTGGTATTATACATAACCTCAACAGACTGATCATAAACAATTGTTAGATGATGGATTGACAACTGACGCACAGATGTAGGACACACAGTAGCATCTGCAGCCTCCATGTACAATTCTGTGCCAGTAACAAGTGGTATTCACCTGCACTCAGTCCTGGGACCACTCCTGTTTGGCATATAGCTTTCTTAGGTACAAGCAAACACAATAGGGATATATATGCCCACGTTTGTTGAAAATGCATACTGTGGGCTATACTTTATTCTCCAGATGACACACACATCCTCCAAAAGGGTATCATTGAGACAGATACCTGGTGTCAAATTCATGCTGTAAAGCTATAAGCCAAAGAAAGCATAGTTATCCACTTTTAGAAAACAAAGTATCCCCAGAGTACCACATAGGTAGTAGCCCCCAAAATGTGGAACAGGTACTAATGTATACATAGAGCCATGTGTTTAGTCATCTCTCCTTTAATAATCACATTATCAAAGGGTTTTGGAAATCCCTCTGTGGAGCACATAAGCAATAAAGGGTTTGCATGCAGATCCACAGAGGTTGTTGCATACCTAGAATGATTAGTCATCTTTGTCAGACTTTGCTTGCTTTGGAACAGGATTCAAATATACCTCAAGCATAAACTCTCACTCACACTCTTCAATAGAAACCGTGATGAGTGGATGTGAAACAGAAGACATAGCCCAGGGATCACTGCAGTGGCTAAGCTTGTCACAAGCATACAGAAGTGACCTAAGGTCTGGAAAGCGCCAGCATGCTCTGGCAAAGATAACAGATGCTTTCATGGAGAAAGCAGAGTACCCACCTATGAAATAATGTAGGTCACATGTATGTATATGGCTTTGCCCCACAGCTACCTTACATGTGTAATGCACATACAGTTGTCATTGTGATATGACATACACTAGAAAAATCAAAACTCACTCCCCATTGACCAATTGTGTCACACACTCTCACACACCTGGAACACGCACATAGTGAACAAGTGGGAGATTCAAACTCCTTCCTAACTACATTATGATATTATAGCAGCATGCACTGACACAATGCACTATGCACATTATTGAGATTTTATCTTTCCACAGGTATATTTGTAGAATGGTGACATCATCAGACTTGACAAAGATGAGTATACCACTTTTAAAGGGTGTGAGTATTCTCCAAAAAGGTTACTCCTCCCCACAGAGACACACACACTCGGCAAGTGCAGGAATCAAACCCCTATCTTATGACATTATGATACTACAACAGTACGCATTTATACAATGCACTATATACATTACTGGGATTTCATCTTTCCACAGGTTTATTTCTAGGATGGTGACATCATCAGACGTGACAAAGATGAGTATACCACTTTTAAGGTGTGTGAGTAGTCTCCAAAAAGGTTGTTTTTCCTCGGAGAGATGCACACACTCACACAGTTGGCAAGTGCAGGAATTAAAACCCTACCTAACTACACTATGATAAGATAGCAGTACGCATTTACATGACGCGCTATACACATTACTAGGATGTCATCTTTCCACAGGTATATTTGTAGGATGGTGAAATCATCAGACTTGACAAAGATGAGTATACCGCTTTTAAGGGGTGTGAGTAGTCTCCGAAAAGGTTGTGTCCCCCCAGAAAGACACACACAGTTAGCAAGTTCAGGAATCAAACCCCTACCTAACTACATTATGATATTACAACAGTATAGATTTACAAATGTGCTATACATATTACTGCTGTTGTATCTTTCCACAGGTATATTTGTAGGATGGTGACATCATCAGACTTGACAAAGATGAGTATACCACTTTTAAGGGGTGTGAGTAGTCTCCAAAAAGGTTGCACTTCCCTAGGGGTGCACACACACACACACACACACACACACACACACACACACACACACACACACCATTGGCAAGTGCAGGAATCAAAACTCTACCTAACTACATTATGAAACTACAGCAGTATGCATTTATACCACATGCTATGCACATTACTGGGATTCCATCTTTCCACAGGTATATTTGTAGGCTGGTGACATCATCAGACTTGACAAAGATGAGTATACCACTTTTAAGGGCTGTGAGTATTCTCCAAAAAGGTTGCTCTCTCCCCAGGGAGCACACACACACACACACACACACACACACACACACACACACACACACACACACACACACACACACACACACACACACAGTTGGCAAGTGTGGGGTTCTTAATCCAAACTAAGTACGTCTTTACACTTCAGCAAGCAATATGGAGTTACAGGGTGCAATAGAGACATTACTTGCTGACAGTTTGCCCAAAGGTTTTTTTCACATTTGCTAACCTCAGCAGGCTTATCAGACTAGGTGTATTGTGAGTGTATTGTATGCATAGGCCATGACCATATCATATATGGGTTGATGCACCACATGCTGGCACACAGGGTCAAACCGGTGGCTAAGCTCTGTCAACCCAATACTGGACAATACATTCAAGAGGAGTAGGGTCATACAACCACAACACCAACAGTCTCACATAGACCTACAATATAAGCACCAGAAAAACACAAACATAAATACACATTACCATACTCGGAGAATACAAATATTAATCTGAAAAAGAGAGAGTGTCCTCCTAAGCAGAAAAGCAAGCAACATGCACCTCCAAACACACGCCAGAAAACACATAATATACCTAAGCAGTGTGCCTCACAACAGGCCCTAAGGCAAAACAACATACCCAACACACTAGTAATAGGTAACTCCATAGTCAGGCACACAGATGTTCCACTCACTCGGCTGGACAAGGGGAAGGTTACTGTCAGTTGTCTGTCAGGTGCTATGATCCGCCACATAATACAAGCACTTACATCACTCCAGAACAGGTACATATATGACGTGTTCTTTGTACATGTCATTGTGAAGGATCTGAGACATACCTCTCAGGACAACATTACAAGAGATATATAGTAGCTCTATGCTCATGTAGCCCAGGCTGCTATGACCCTGACCGTGAGTAGCATCTTACCTTCACCTACATGATACTGCAATATAACAGAAAGATGATAAACTTCAACAATTGGCTGAGCTTCTGGTGTCATACAAAGGGGATCCAGTCTCTGTCTGCCTGTGATGACATGATAGACATGGCTTTGCTAGAGATGGTTTGACCTGTTGCCCCTACACTTCTGAATACTGGCCAAGACTCTTGCTGTCCCCATATTACCTTTTTAAGACAAGGCTCAAAGGTTCATAGGTTCATAGGTAGGTACTAAGCTATCGGCCCTGGGGTATATACAAGCCCAGCCAAAAAGGTACCCTGGCTTTTGCCAACCAAGAAATTTATTTTCCTGTGCCACTGTGAGCAGAGACAGAGAAGTGATCCCCGGGGTGAATTTCCTATTTCCCATCTAATCATCAAGATTTTTCTTGAAGAGTGCTAATGAGGAGCTTTGTTTGATATAGATAGGTAGTTTATTCTGGAGTATGGGAAGTCTCTGGGACAGGAATCTATCCCTCCGGCATGTTTTGTTTATTGTGGTGACAAGGTTTAGGTCCCTAGAGTGTGTAGCTCGGAGGGATTGGGATTTCTTTATGTGGAGCATGTCCAACAGCTCTGGGTTTGACATAGTTTTGTATGTTAGGCAGAGATCACCTCTGAGTAGGTGATATGCGACGGAGTAAAGCTGGAGTTTTTTGAGACGGTCTGTGTAAGGCATGTGTTTGAGGCCGGTAATCCTCTTTGTGAGGTATTTCTGTGGCCTTTCCAGTTGTTGTAGATGTCTTGTGAGGTAATACCAAAAGGGGCATTGTACTCTATAATGGATCTAATGAGTGATGAGCAAAGGGGAACAATGACCTCTTTTTTTCTGCATGAGAAACCTTTTATGATGAGGTGTGCCACGTAGAAGGATTTCCTGACTACTGTGGCAATGTGATTATCAAAGGAGAGACTACTGTCCACCTGTGTCCCAAGGTCTCTTATCACACTTTTGGTGTTAAATATACTACTGCCTATGTTGTAGTTCATGGGTACAGAGTTTTTACCAAAGGGGATGACAATGCACTTTTTGGCACTGAGCTTGAGGCCATGGCTTTGACACCAGGCATCTGTCTCAGTGAGGCCCTTTTGTAGGATGTCCACATCGTTAGTAGTTTTGATTATGGCTCCTAGTTTGCAGTCATGTGTGAAGTTCATTAGCCAATGACCCTCTGTGTTAGCCTGTACTTCAGGGAAGTAGAAAGCAAACAGGACAGGACCCAGGACTGAACCCTGTGGTACTTCACTTGTCACTGGTCTAAAGTCAGATTTGGAGTCTGCTACTTTCACAGTGTGGGTTCTATCAGTGAGCCAGTTGGCAACCCATCTTATGACATAGGGATTTATACCTAGTTTAGTGAGTTTATCTATAATTCCAGAGTGGGGGATGGTGTTGAAAGCTTTGGCAAGAACTAAATAGGCTGTGTGAACCATCTTACCCTTGTCTACAGCTTTGGTGACTGCTTCAAAGAAGTCTATCAGGTTTAGGAGACATGATCTGCCTTTTACAAACCCAAACTGGTTGGGGTCCAGAGTTTGGAGATTACCAATGTCTTTGTTTATAAGTTCCATGATGATACGTTCCATGGCCTTGCAGACCGGGCTCATCAGGCTAATGGGGCACTAGTTCCTGGGGACCATGGTGGCTCCCCCCTTGTGTAGTGGGATAACTGTCACTGTGCGCCATTCAGCAGGCACAAAGCCTGAGGTGAGGCTATGATTAAACATGGTACTTTGGTGTGGTGCCAGTTTGTTCTATAGTTCATGTAAAATGCAGCCTGGGATGTTGTCTGGTCCCATGGATGCTGTGTTCCTCGCTTTGGAGAGTGTGGTTTTTACCTGTGCAGCCATGATTACAGGAACTTTGCATTCTTCCGGTATAGAAATGGGCTCTTTAATGGGTGAGAGAGGGGTAAAGTTAGCACTGAACCTATCTGCCAGGATGTTAGCAATATCAGCTGGGTCTGTATATTTAGTGCCATTGTGCTGTAACACAGAGCAGATCTGAGTGTTGCCATTGAGATTCTTGACATAGATATATAATGCTTTTTGGTTGTCTTTAGAATCAGTGGCAATTTTGTTTTCGTAACTAGCTTTGGAGGATTTTATCAGGGATCACAGCTTCTTACTGAGGATGACCAGGGATCTCCTCCAATCATGGGATTTTACTCTCTTTTGCAACAGTTTCTTCCTTCTGTTGTACAGTTTGTTTATGGCAGGGGACCACCAGATTGGCTTCCTTTTTTGGAGGATAGTGTCTTGGTTCTGTTTGGGATAACACGATCCATGCACTCATGTAAGTGCTTATAAAGTACAATTGTGTAGGATTCAGTAGTCGTAACTGTATTGTCCATCTGCATGGGTGTCATGAAGTTCACCACTTCTGTCTTAAGAAGCATGAAGTTGGCTTTGGAGAAATTTTTTAACATGGTTTCCTTAATGGGTGGTGGGGGCAAATGTGGATTTGTAGGGTAATTAGCTTATGGTCAGATCTGACCAATGAGGTGTTGACTTCAGGTGTGGAACACCGGTCACTCAGGACAAACCACACCCCGTGACCAACACAAATAATCACAAAGTGAGCTAAATGCTACTCATTGCCAGAAGTCTCAGCCTCCAAATGCACACACTCGAGGCACTTCTCAGTATGGAGAATATTGATATCTGTGCACTAACAGAACCTAGTTCAAGGCTCCAGAGATCACACTAGCACTACCAGGATACTACTCATTCCATACCTTCCAGCATCAGAACCTGGACCATAGCACATAGGGTGGGAATGTATCCATATTCATCAGGGATACCTACAACTGTCTCTACATCCTCTCTATAGGATATGTACCCATAGAATGTTGCACAGCAATGTTCTTCCCACTCCATAGGGGCGTGGCCACAAAAAACCCTTTGCATTCCTGCTCTATGAGCCTGACGAGTCTGATCTGCAAGGCAATGGAGCCAATCATAATGGAAGTCAACAATAAAGACATTGGGAACCTTCACACAGTTGAGTACACCCAGTCTGGCTTCGGCAAATGCAGATCACACCTCCTGAACTGGGTGGATTTCTTTGAGACAGTTACCCAAGCTACACATGATTGAAAAGAGCTCCACACAGCCTACCTATACCTCGCTAAGGCCTTTGACACCATTCCCCAGTCAGGTATCATAGATGAACTCACCAACCTGGGCATAAATCCATACATCACAAGATGGATTGCAAACTGGCTCACAGATAGATCCCACAAATTAAGAGTAACAACTGGTGTTCCCCAGGGTTCAGTCCTGGGGCCCCTCCTGTTTGGTATAGACCTCTCAGAAGTACATGCCAACACAGGAGAGTTGTGGTTGACTAAGTTTGCTGGGAACTGTAAGGTGTTCACCATAATAGATTCCCCGGATGACACAAATATTCTCCAGAAGTGACTCTATGAGACAGATGTGTGGTGTCAGAATCATAGCCTCAAGCTCAATGTGAAAGAATGCATACTAATCCCCTTTGGGGAAAACAAAGTACCCACAAACTACCACATAGGTGTTAACCCCTAAAAACTGACAAGGTAATAAGGGATCTGGGGACACAAGTAGATAGACATCTTTCCTTTGACAACCATGTTGCCAAAGTGATTAGGAAATCCTATGTAGCCCACCTAATTAACAAAGGGTTTGCATCAGGATCAAAAGAGGTAGTGGTGGCCCTCTACTCTTAAGTCATCAGACCCATTACTGAGTACAATGCATCATTTTGGATGTACTCGACTAAGCATATCCAGCAGCTGGAGAGACCACAGAGGTACCTCACCAAGAGGATTACTGGCCTCAAACAGTTGTGTTATGCAACACAACTGGTAAAACTAAATCTGTTCTCCGTTGCGTACCACCTACTCAGAGGCACACTCTGCCTAACATACAGATTCATGTCCAACACATAACTGTTGAACATGCTCCATCTAAGGATAACAAAATTGAGTTGCACTACACACTCCAGGGATATGAACCTCATCACAACAATGAATACAACATATTGGTGGGAAAGAGTACCATCCCAGACACTTGCCTTACTGTGGAACAGAGTCCCAGTGTACATCAGACAGAGCCCCTCGCTGATACTCTTCAATAGGAACATTGATGAGTGGATGGGAAACAGACAATTCACGCCAGGCATCACATCAGCAGCCCCACTAGAAAGGGGCTTAGGGTACTAACTATTAGAACTAGGGCTTAGGAGACTAACCAATGGGGTGGTGAAAGCTGCACAACTTGCCTAGGCTAATATATGCCTTTGTGAAGATAGTCTACTACATACCTATGAACCTATGTGACAGGTACATGTCTACAGATAGTAGATGTGTACTTCATTGTACAGTCATGTTGTACAGCAGGTACCTGCACCACATACACTGTAATGCTTACAGATACTGGTGGCTATTATGTACAGTGGGTGAGATGTGCACCTCATGTCTTTTGTGCCATTGGGATGTGTGTTGGGTGGGACAGTCCTGGATGGCTCTCTGTCATGGTCACCCTCTTACACACATCTCTACCCATCCATCTTTGGCTTATTATACTGTGTTCCCCCTACATATATATAGGTATATAGGTAGGTAATAGGCTATCTGCCTGAAGGCATATATTAGTATGGTCAGAGTGTGCAGCTATCACCACACATGGGGTTAGTTCCCTATGCCTCTGTGTAGTAGAGCTGATGAAGTGATCCATTGTGTGACAGTTCAGTTTCACATACACTCATCAAGGCTCCTCTGGAAGAGTGTCAGTGAGGGACTCAGCTTAATGTAGGTTGGGAGCCTGTTCCAAAGCAAGGGGAGTCTGTGAGTTAATAATGTATCCCTCCAACATGTTCTGTTTATTGTTGTGATGATTATATCCCTAGAGCATGTAGCACAGTGAGCTTGGGTTTACTTCAGATAGAGCAAGTACATCAGTAATACATTGGACATGGACCTGTATGCTGGGCAGAGATCACCTGAGTAGACGGTATGCAACAGAGTACAGATTGAGTTACTTTAGTCTTGTTGCATGGGGCAACTGTTTGAGGCCAGTAATCCTCTTGTTGAGGTACTTCAGTGGTCTTTCCAGCTGCTGAAGGTGCCTAGTCAGATTCATTGCAAGTGTGTCATGGTACTCTTTGATGGGTCTGATGACTGATGAGTAGAGGGAACCTCCTTTGACCTACATGCAAAGACTTTGGCAACTTGTGGGAATACATAGCATGATTTTCTAACCACTTTGTGAATGTGTTTCTGAAAGTAAAGATGACTATCCACATGTGTCCATAGATCCCTTATTATTACCTCCATATTTAGGGTGTTGGCACCTATGTGGCATTTGTATGACTGCAGCTCGAGGCCATAATTTTGACGCCACATCTGTCTGACTGAAACCCTTTTTAAGGATGTCTCTTTTGTCCCAAACATCGATTATGACAACCTTTTTGCAGTCATCCACAAACTTTGCTAACCATAGCCCTCGTGTGTTTGACTGAATTTCTGAAAAGTATACACCAGACAGGAGGGGTTCCAGGACTGAGTCATGGGGGGCAGCAGTTGTTACCAGCTTACAGTCCAACAGGGAGACCACAATTCTTACCTTGTGGGATCTATCTGTGCCCCAGTTGGCAATCCATCAGATGACATACGTGTTTATGCACAGGTTGTTGATTTTGTGGATACGACATGTGTGTGGGATGTTGGAAAAGGACTTTTCAAGGTCTATGTAGGCTATGTGGAACTCATTTCATTGATGTATGTCCTGGGTGACTGCCTTGAAAACTGTCTAGCAGGTTTAGGGACCATGATCTGCCCCTGACCAAACCAAAATGGGTAGGGTTGGGTGTTTGTAGGCTCCCGATAGCTCTATTTATGAGTTCCATAATGATGGACTCCATGGCCTTGCAGATCAGGCTTATTAGGCTTATAAGACAATAGTTCCCATAGTTTGTTGTGCAACAACACTTGTGGAGTGTGCCAAATGTTGCTGTAACCCATTCAACAGTTTCATATCCTGTACAGAGGGTGAGTCTCAACAGATTGTTCAGGTGCAGGGTCTGTTTGTTTTGGAGTTCACATATAACACAGCCAGGGACACCATGTCATCCCATAGACACTGTGTTTTTTTTAGGTTTGGATAGAGCTGTTTAACCATTGTATATGTAATTTCTGGCTTTTCACAATCTCCAGGTATGGTAATGGGCCCTTTTGTCACTGAGAGGAGGGTAAATATGTATGAACCTGTCTGACAAGATGTTGGCAATGTCAGTCATGTACATGTATTCATTTACACTTTGCACTGACTCAGAACATATATGAGTTTACATTGATATTTATGACATAGTTAAGGAAAGCTTCATGGTTCTCTATGGGCTCTTTGGCAATATTTTTGCCAGAGCATGGCTTGGATATTGTTAGGAGTGCTCATTGTTTCTTGATGATACTGATCAGAGATTTATTGATCTTCTTTGGATTTTCACTTTCTTTGAACAATTTAAGTACTTGTATTACATAGTTTGAATATGACAGGGGTCCAATATATTATATGGGTCTGTTTTCATATCATTGTGTACGCAAGGCAGGATTGGTGAATAGTGACATGTGTCTGGAGTAAGAATTGCAACTGCCAGATATGTGTGGCCCACTGCTGTACTCAGACTAAATGTGTGAGCATGCCCAGTATGACCTTTCAGTATGTTGTTGACTGACATTTGCTAAATTTGTTTAAGGGTGTGAGCATGTCCACTATGGGCATATATATATATATACTATATATGTGTGTGAAAATTCAAGTTGGATTTTACTTCAGGGCTCACTTTTGTGTTGTACATCGACAGGAAGCACGCTGTGCCTGAAGGGCTTCCATGAGTCAGTTTGCATAGACTTATCAACATTTCTACATACAGGGGGACAGCTATTATTTGTACATTTCTACCCGGGGGGGCACCCCTGATTGCTACTGTGGGTGTACATAAGATAAGGGGTACACCTGACACTTATACACATTTGCTAGGCCTGCACTGCTATGTCAGGTACTCCATTTCAGTCTGTACTGTTGCCTATCATACTGGCTTGAGACATACCACTGTACTACAGACCTTAGCTTCCAATTACACGCATATTAGTTTGTGACTTCATAGCGTACCCAACCCACATCACACTTCCTGGCTTGTTGTTATCTGTCTGCATAGGCCTGGGGGGAGGTTATTCATATGCCTCTTCAGAAGGCATGATACAGCATTTGTTTGTGTTTGCGTTTGTCTGCAATTGTCCTGCTAGCTGTGACTGTTAGGTATGTGACCCCCCCCCAACAGATATGTGTGAGTGACTTAAGTTGTGTCTGTGCTAGTGAAATGCTGTCATGGCTTAGTGGTTCAGTACTGTGACTATAGTGCACAGTTTCCTGTGCTGGAGTCCTGTCTGCTGGGCAGACCTGACTGGTTAAGGAACAGTAAAGCAGGTGTGAGTGTGTTTACTCGACTTTGCTCGACTTTGCCCATTGTTGCCTAACTTTGCCCAACGTTGCCCGATGTTGCGCTGGTTAACGCAGTGCGCAGCTATGCCCAATTGTATTTAAATATGCTCAATACTGGTAAAATGTGCTTAGCAGTGCTTTATATTGCTTAAAATAGGACACTCATGCCTCAGGTGGTGCTGCAGGGCTGCCTATGTCAGATGCACATAGTACACTCCCTATACATGCTTGAAAACAGGTCGTGTCAAGTTAGGCATCCCTTTTACTGTATGTGCGAGTCAGAGAGAGGTCGCATTTCCAGGGTTCCTACTGAGTCAGTGTATGTGCTATGCGTTGCCTCTTTGCCAAGTGAAGAAACTTGAAAAATGCTATCTGAGTTTCTTAAAGTGATGTGTCAAACATTCTCTGGCATAAACTTATTAGAGAAGACCTTAAAAATTATGTTCTTCTCTGTTTTTTGTTTTTGTTTTTTTATGTATGGGGAAATGGCCTTTCTATGGTATTCTGAGCAAGCATTATTTCACTGTATGTTGTCACAAACTGCAGACAGTAGGCTATGCAGTCATTGTTTTTAATGGATAATTAATTATATGCTTGCATGCCTGATTAATGAAAGTGCATTAACCTCTAAGGAGGTACAAGCCATAGATACAAAAGCTTATATATCCTCGGAGAAAGACATATAGGGTTTAAAATCTATTAGAAAAATTACAAAATTATCAAGAATAAGTAAAGATTGTGTTGATTTATGCAAGCGGATTAACTCATGCATTGTGGTTGTATTACTAATAAAACAACAAACTCTTTGATTATTTCATAAGTTCATAGCTAATTACTAAGCTAACTTTCTTAATAGGCCATACTAAGGCTAACCAATTTCCTTCCCAAAGGTGAGAATGAAACATTGTACCTGGTGTCTGTGAGTCAAACACTTTACCTATTTTACTGAGCCTCAGTCTTTTTCTTTTACATCTGTCAAATAGTTATGAGATACTTATGAAACCATAGCTTCTGTTTTATATCATTCCTGATTAGAAGTTACCTTGAGTGAAGAACACCATTATTATGCTTAGAAAATAAATGGGGCAAATAATAGGACTATCTGTGTCTTGAACTTGAAGCTTGAGATAATAGTACAGAAGTATTTTAAT
The DNA here is from genome assembly GCF_019279795.1 of Protopterus annectens. Lineage (NCBI taxonomy): Eukaryota > Metazoa > Chordata > Ceratodontiformes > Protopteridae > Protopterus > Protopterus annectens. Next base: position 269,981,831 of record NC_056744.1, on the reverse strand, counting down.
AGAAATGGTTACCTCAAACAATACATGTAAGTGGCCATGCTTATATTTCTCAGTTGCCTATGCTTATATATAATTTCTTAGTATTTTAGGGTTACAGGGGTGGTTCAATAAACATAAACGTGAAGCGATCTTATCCTGGGATGCAAGTCTTAGTTTGCCAACTATATGTTCAATACCATTAACTCTTAGAAGAAGCATGCTGGAGAAATATTGTAGTTGTTATATTTCCCAGTAACAGAAATAAAGACTAGTTATTTTTTTCCCATGAAATAATTATCTAGCTATTTTACATATTGTTATAAATTAAAACTTTCACTACCGTACGATTTTATTAGGATTAAGGTTGCAGCAAAAAGACAAAAAACAACAACAAAAAATTATATTATATGAACTATAATAAAAGCCATTTGATGGTCACGCATCACGAGTCAGATGGTAACATTTATTTTAGAGACTGCACTTCAAATGAGCTCATATGTCATGAATGTGTTTACCCCTCCAAGAGATGGCAGCCTGGAATATTTGATATTGAATCACACAGTTCTTCAGTAACAGCTTCATGGTAAAGAGATGTCACTTGGCAGGTTTAATGTTTATTTTTATGACCACTTCCTGATGTGTTCTGTCAACACACTTAACAGACTGTGTGCCAATCATCACTTGTTATGATGACCGTGTCTGAAATATTATTAAAAAATGGGAATATATATATATATATATATATATATATATATATATATATATACACATACATATTATTCACACAACTTTTAAGCATATTTTAATAAACATATTACTGCTGCAGGCCTGTGTAAAACACATGCATTTATATATTGTCCACAGTCATTTCACATGTTAATTTGGTACATCATACATTGCATCACATTCTGTATTCACAATAATTTTAAGCATATTTTAATATACATATTACTACTGCAGGCCTGTGTAAAACACATGCATTTATACTTAGTCCACAGTAATTTCACATGTTAATTTGGTACATCATACATTGTATCACATTCTGTGTCATATGATATTCTAAACCTCATTTGTATTACAAAAATGTGGTACAGGATCTTGTTGCTCCAGCAACATCAGTGCAAATACATTGCACTTGCAAATTGAAATGCTATCCAAAGAGGGATCGGCTTACACTTTTACAAAGCAGTCGAACATAAAGTCAGTGTAGTTACAAATGCAGTGGGGGCAATGGATAACTGTCTTCCAGGAAAAGAAGATAACTGGGGTCAAAATTCTCCATAAAAATAGAAAATTGCATTACTGGTACTTTTAAGTATATGTTATATCACCAGGTGTTAAGTTCACATTTAACCATGTGTACATACTTAGTGGCCCTCATTTCAATGTGATAGAATATACAAAATGTAATCCAGGTCCCAAAAAGTAAATGTTGATGCATATATATATATATAGATATATTGTGTGTGTGTGTGTGTGTGTGTGTGTGTGTGTGTGTGTGTGTGTGTGTGTGTGTGTGTGTGTGTGTGTGTGCATGTGTGTGTGATTGTGTGTGTGTGTGTGTGTGTGTGTGTGTGTGTGTGTGTGTGTGTGTGTGTGTGTGTGTGTGATTTTGTGTGTGTGTGTGTGTGTGTGTGTGTGTGTGTGTGTGTGTGTGTGTGTGTGTGTGTGTGTGTGTGTGAGTGTGTGCCTTGTGAGGGAAGGGAGTGCAAGCATTCTATAAAAAAAAGAATTAACTGTCATTGATAGCAGTCAGTGGAACCTTGAAGTGATTATGTTTCAGAAGAAATCAGTTATTTGTCTAATCAAGACAGGTAGAATTTAGACTGAAATTCATGCATTGTATTCCTGATACAGTCTATTATTGTGATGACAAGAAAAGACATACAGCTATTTTCAAGTAATGAGCAATACACAAGAAGCAAGATTCCGTCTCATGTTTTCTGAGTATTTTACTGACCACCTTAATACCCCTAAGTTTGATAGTTCATTGCATATCAATCCTTTAGCTACCTTAATGTGTTCATGAAATGGCATTTTAAGAAAGCAAGAGATTTCTAAGTAGGAAACATTCTAGTTTACTTAAACATACGCATATATCTCCCTATAGCACCAAAGAATAATATGCCATCTGAGGTTTGGTATAAATTTATATTTGCAGGTGAGTGTAATGATGGCTACAGTCTGTTCAAGAATTGTTTCAGCATCTGGCAGAATGATTTAGCTATACAGTGTTTGCTTTGTCTGATACTGCCCTCCGGTGGACACAGCTGTAACACAGAAATTGACTGCAATTAGTAATTGAGACACATTGCAATATGTGACTAAAGTGTCTTAAGTTTACTATACTATATATATGTACAGATATACGTTCCAGATACAGATTTGCTGTATCCAGGACTGTATGTTAAGCTTCTGACTCCCCCCACAAGCCTTTCTGTGTTGGAGGGAAGCCTTCTAGCTTAGCAGTGGGACTGGTAAGCACTAGGTAACCTGTCTACCACATAAGGAGTGGTTATAGCCCAGAAATTGTAGTTACTGGCCGTTTGGGCAATCTTCCATCTCTCTCAACTTTCTGATTTGAAAGCTTGCATTTGCACTTGTTTCTGTCTTGTAACTCGTCTAATGCAGATACAGATTCTTAGTTTTAGCACTTAAATTTGCTTATTCATGCTCAGTTCTTGTTCAGAACTTGTAAGCACTAAATAAGCTACTAATTACTATAGCACTCAATCTTTCTCATTACCTAGAGGAAAACAGCTTTGTACTTAATTTTCTCACTTGCTTAGAGAAAGCAGCTCTTGTACTCACTTTCCTCACTTATCTAGAGGAAAATAGTTTTTTATTCAGGCATGTCCAAGGGTCAGCTCCTAGTGTTCTCTCCTGTCTATCTGATGAATATGGGCATCTTGAGGCAATGCAGAAATTGCCTCCTGTACACAGACAACCCTCTCCTCCTACCACCCAACACTACAACCTGTGAGAGATGCACTTATCTAGCCAAACTGGAGGTAAAGCTCTCTCCAACCAAGACTGAACTTGACAATCATGAGGAGAAGGTAACCATTTGCAAAACACCACACTCATCACATAGTCTCACTAAATCTACACCACTAAAATCCACACATAGTAACACAAAAACATTTGCGGAGGCTCTCAATAATAATCTGTCTAAGCAACAAAGACCTCCAAAGCAGAAACACAAGCAACCTCCATCCCCCAACACAACCCAAATAACACATAGCCCACAGACTTAGTGTGCCACTCAACCACAGCCAATAAGGCAAAACAACATATCCAACACACTAGTCATAAGTGACATTATATTCAGGCACACTGATGTCCCACTCACCAGGCTAAACAAGGGAAAGTTACTGTCAGCTGCATGTCGGGTGCCAGGATCCACCACATAACCCATGCACTTAGGTCACTCCACAACAAGTACAAATATGACACTGTCATTGTCCATGTTGGTGTGAATGACCTGAGAAGTACCTCCCTGGACTACATGAAAAGAGACATGGAAGAGCTCTCTGATCTTGTAGCGCAGGCAGGTATGACCCTAGCCCTGAGTAGCATTCTGCCATCACCCAGAATGATACCGCAGTACAAGGACAAAATGATTGATTTCAACAATTGGCTAAGCTTCTGGTGTCATTCTAAGGGGATCCAGTATCTGTCTACTTGGGATGACATGGTCGATAGACCACGATTCTTTGCCACAGATGGCCTGCACCTGTCGACCATGGAATTCTGGATACTGGCTAAGGCTCTTGCTGCCCCAATAGTGCCTTTTTTAGACAGAGTTCAAATAACAAATTCACCACCATAACAGGAACAGGCAAGTAAAAACTGAGGGTAATGCTACTCAATGCTAGAAGTCTAAATCTCAAAATGCACTCACTCGAGGCACTCCTTAAAATGGAGAACATCAATATCCGTGCAGTGACTGAGACCTGGTTCAAGGCTCCAAAGAGCACCCCTGCACTACCAGGCTATAACTCATACCACACTTTTTGGCTATGTAACCTGGACCGAAATACCAAAGGCGAAGGTGTGTCCATATTCATTAAGGATATCCACACCTCCAGGCTAGTTGCTCAGCATAATGCATCCGAGGTTATCCAAGTGCAACTAACTCTGGGCAAAACTACAATCCAAATTGTAGCTTGCTTCAAATTCCCCACTATGCCCCAGGATTCGCACTCCTCTTTTCTTGATGTACTGGAAAATATTAGGGTTCAACCAAACACCCTAATAATGGGCGACTTCAACTACCCCACCATTAACTGGGAAAACTACTCATGTACCACCTCCTTAGCTCAACGCTTTCTGGAATTCATACACTCCAATGCCCTAGATCAACTTATCCACACCCCCACCAAGGGCAACAATATCCTAGACCTAGTCATTACCAACATAAGTGACCGATGTTCCACACCTGAAGTCAACTGATCGTTGGTCCGATCCGACCATAAGCTTGTCACCCTTGATATCCACATCCCGCCACCACCCCCCATTAAGGAAACCACAGTAAAACAATTCTCCAAAGCCAACTTCATGCTTCTTAAGACAGAAGTAGTGAACTTCATGACACCCATGCAGATGGACAATACAGTTAAAACTGCTGAATCCTACACAAATGCACTCTATAAGCACTTACATGAGTGCATGGATCATGCTATCCCAAACTGAACCAAGACACTTTCCTCCAAATAAAGGAAGCAAAACTGGTGATCCCCTGCCATAAACTGTACAACAGAAGGAAGAAACTGTTGCAAAAGAGAGTAAAATCCCATGACTGGAGGAGCTCCCTGGTCAGCCTCAGTAAAAATCTGAGATCCCTTATAAGATCTTCCAAAGCTAGCTACAAAAACAAAATCGCCACTAAATCCAAAGACAACCATAAAGCATTTTATAGCTATGTCAAGAATTTAGATAGCAACACCCAGATCTGCTCTGAGTTACAGCACAAAGGCACGAAAATTACAGAACGAAGTGATATTGCCAACATCCTGGCAGATAGGTTCAGTGCTAACTTTACCCCCTTTTCACCCCCTAAAGGGCCCATATCTATACAGGAAGAATGCAGAGTCCCTGTAATCACAACTACGCAGGTAAAAGATGCACTCTCTAAAGCCAAAAACACAGCATCCATGGGACTGGACAACATACCAGGCTATGTTTTACATGAACTTCAGAATGAACTGGCTTCCCACTTAAGCCTCATAGCCTCGCATCAGGCTTTGTGCCCACTGAATTGCACACAGCAACAGTTATCCCACTCCACAAAGGGGGAGCCACCACTGATCGGGGAAACTATCGACCTATTAGCTTGACGAGCCTGGTGTGCAAGGAAATGGAACGTATCATCATGGAACTCATAAACAAAGACATTGGTAACCTCCAAACTCTAGATCCCACCCAGTTCGGGTTTGTGAAAGGCAGATCATGCCTCCTGAACCTGATTGACTTCTTTGATGCAGTCACCAAAGCCGTGGATAAGAGTAAGGTGGTTCACACAACCTATCTTGACCTCGCCAAGGCTTTCAACACCATTCCCCATTCTTCAATTATAGCTAAACTCCCTAAACTAGGTATAAATCTTTACGTCACAAGATGGGTTGCCAACTGGCTCACTGGCAGAACCCACATACTGTAAAAGTTGCAGACTCCAAATCTGCCCTCAAAGCAGTGACAAGTGGAATACCACTGGGTTCTGTCCTGGGGCTTCTCCTGTTTGGTATCTACTTCTCTGAAGTACAGGCTAACACAGAAGGCCTCTGGCTAATGAAGTTCGCAGATGACTGCAAACTAGGAGCCATAGTCAAGTCCCCAAATGATGTGGACATCCTACAGAAGGGCCTCACTGAGACAGATGCCTGGTGTCAGAGCCATGGCCTCAAGCTCAATGCCAAAAAGTGCAGTGTCATCCCCTTTGGTAAAAACTCTGTACCCATGAACTACCACATAGGCAGCAATCTACTTAATACTGAATGCGTGATAAAAGACCTTGGGACCCAGGTGGACAGTAGTCTCTCCTTTGATAGTCACAGTAGTCAGGAAGTCCTTCTATGTGGCACACCTCATCATAAAAGGGTTCTCATCCAGGAAAAAAGAGGTCATTGTTCCCTTCTACTCGACACTCATTAGACCCATTATAGAGTACAACGCCCCTTTTGGAATGTACCTCACAAGACATCTGCAGCATCTGGAAAGACCACAGAAGTACCTCACAAAGAGGATTACTGGCCTCAAACAAATGCCCTACACTGACAACCTCAAAAAACTCCAGCTTTACTCCATAGCATATCGCCTACTCTGAGTTGATCTCTGCCTAACATATAAAGTTATGTCAAATCCAGAGCTGTTGGACATGCTACACCAAAAGAAATCCCAATCCCTCTGAGCTACATGTTGTAGGGACCTAAACCTTGTCACCACAATAAACAGGGCATGCTGTAGGGATAGATTCCTGTCGCAGAGACTTCCCATACTCTGGAACAGGCTACCCATCTATGTCAAGCAAAGTTTTTCATTAGCACTCTTCAAGAAAAATCTTGATGCATGGATGGGAAATAGGAAATACACCCCAGGATCACGTCTGTGTCTCTGCTCAACAGTAGCACAGGAAAATAACTTTCTTGGGTGGCGTAAGCCATGGAACCTTGTTGGCTAGGCTTACGTAGGCCCATGGGCCGATAGCCTAGTACCTACCTATGAACCTATGAACCTACACATATATATATATCTATATATATATATATATATATATATATATATATAGATATACACGTGTGTGTGTATGTGTGTGTGTGTGTTTATTTATATCTGTTGTTAACTGTCAGCAAGTATGAGAGTTTGGTTCTTGTTGCTATACTGAACTTGGAAAGTATGGCATAGATGTGTTCCCTGCACATACATATATGGGAAAAGAGATGCAGAAAGATTTTGCAGGAGATTTGCAGAGGTACAAGACAGGATCAGAAGGTAGCACCATTATGGCATCATAGATCTTTTGTGATGATTATCAATCCAGTCAAGCCTTGAGTGAAGACATCATAAAGACCGACATCCCTTCTTAAAGCAAATTTAAAGACTATACATCAAAAAGGCACTGTTGCTGCTGGAGTATTTGGGTACCACATCTACTATGCATCTTGAACAATGAAAAGTCATTTAGTCAGCTATGGTGAATTTTTTTTCTATACAGTCCTGAAGGAGTACCAGTTCCTTGGTAACTCAGTGAACGTATTGGACTGTTCACATCCTTGCACTTTAACAGTAGCAAAAATTGACACACATATTTTAGTCAAAGAGGACAGAGAAAGGCAAAATGCAGTGCTGCTTGCTATCTCTACTTCTCTTCATTTTGGCAATCAGGGCTTTGATACAAGTTACAAAAAAACTCTGGAGATTTATTACACCCATTATAGGATGTTTTAAGGGACTTTAATGAGTTCTCAGGGTACCCTTTTAATAATAAGAGTGAGATTTCAACTGTTTATTATGTACCTTTAGAACAAACAAGATTAAACAGCAACCTTATTTGGGAAGCAAGCTCCCTTAAATGTTTAGTGTTTGTCTAGCACATACTCATTACAGGATAACAGAGGTGAACATAAATGAAGTTACCTAGGCAATAAATGAGTATGTTGCTTAATAGAAAGACAGTGAAGCAAAGGATCCTGGGAATGAGGATGTCCCTTTTTCTTTGTATGTTACAGATACTGGTCCCTGGCTTCTGGCCTTGCAGACAGACATTTCATAACTGGAAAAGAAGATTTTTTGAGTATATTTAATGTTCACAAAAATCTAGATTAGCAGCTGAAGAACACGGGCCAACCTTTCCACTGCAGAACTACATGACTGAGCACTATGGCTAATGTTTATTATCTGATGACACAAAAGGATATGATCTTGCAAATGTCACAAATGTGTCAAATGAGTGGGTAGGAGGCCAACTGCAACCACCCCTCTTTCCTTAACACTGAAACAAGTATATAGTTTCACTTTGGAATCTCAAAATACTGAAGTATTGAATTTCAGTATCTTGAGACCAAAGTGTCAAATCTGCAGTTGTGCGAATGTTGAAAACGTCGAATATGAAAATGTCGAACACGTCGTGGTGATGGCATGTTTGGTAAGTGTAATGTTTTTCAAGAGTTTTGGGGAGGGTTTGTGTGTGTGAGTGTGTTGTGTGTTGGGGAGTTTTAGATGTGGGTTAGGGTAGACAGGTAAGAGTATGAGTGTGTAAGTGTTGAGAGTGGTTGTGTTTGTATGTATGTGATGTGTGTTTGTGTAAGGGAGGTGTAGAATGTGTGTTAATGGGTTTGCTGTCTTCTAGTGTTTAGTGCGACCTCGGAGTTAGTATATATATAAGTAGGGGGCATGTGGGTGGGCTTGCTTTTAGCAACGGTGTGTGTGTGTGTGTGTGTGTGTGTGTGTGTGTGTGTGTGTGTGTGTGTGTGAGAGAGATAGAGTGTGTGTGTGTGTGTGTGTGTGTGTGTGTGTGTGTGTGTGTGTGTGTGTGTGTGTAATTGTGTAAGTGTGTGTGTGTGAGAGTGTGTGAGTGTGTGTGAGTGTGTGAGTGTGTGTGAGAGTGTGTGAGAGTGTGTGGTTTGTTATGTTCGTGTGTGTGTGGTTTGTTATGTTCGTGTGTGTTTGGTTTGTTATGTTCGTGTGTGTTTGGTTTGTTATGTTTGTGTGTGTTTGGTTTGTTGTAGTGTCAGCGGGCAGGTGTATTTGTGTTTGTGTGGTGTAGTGTTTTGTTTATGTTACATTCATGGTTTTAAATTTCGCGGTTTTGAAGTTTCACGTTTGTGATTTTTTTGGCCTTATAGTCTCAAGATACTGAAATTCAATATTTCAGTATTTCAAGATTATAAAGTGAATATATATAGATATATATATATATATATATATATATATATATATATATATATATATATATATATATATATATATATATATATATGGGAATGCATGCACCATTGAGTTTGCTGTGAGTATTGGGTGTATTTTGCCATCCTCTGTATTTGTATGTACTTATACCATAAGCTTTTGAGATCGTAAATCATAACCTGATTGTCCCAAGACTGTCAGTTCTTTGGGAAGGATTGCTTGCAGCCAACTTAGGAGATCAGACAGGAGCTTGATATTCCTCAAAAAGATGTTTAAAATCTCTCCAGCTTCAGCAGTTACTGACCCTGAAATGGGCCTGAATATAGACTGCAGATGTCCACAAGATAATTGAAGAACAGCTGCGGTTATGACACTTGCATATTTGTTGTTCTGTTTATCTAAGTCTTTGTAATATTGTTATCCCCTAATACATTCACACATTTGTAAACTTGGGAGAAGAGAGACTGATTTAATGAAAAGGTTACAGGAATAATGTTGCAACAATTTGGTGGTTGTGTCAGTAGCCCTCAGCTGAAGAGTTTTGTATGATAAATGTTGCATCACTTTTCTATACGCTGTAAAGTGATATTTGTTTACCTGTCCATGGTTGTTTTTCTGCCTTGTACCCACTGATTGCCAGGATAGGCTCCATTTCCCTCTGAAACCATGAACTGGCTAGATAGCTGGAGAAGGTTCTGGGGTTCTGATCTTCATGTTGTCCTCCTAATTGTGTGAGTTTTGTCTTTGTGATGTGGATTCCTCTAACTTTCCATAAATGTATATAACTGGTTACTGTAAACTATCCGTGCATACATATCTATATGTATCTATCTATCTATCTATCTATATATGTAGGCATTGTTGCCATAGTCACCTTGATCATATCTGAAAATGGGTCATAAAGGCCACTTCAGTTATCAGGTTAACAAGAAAAAAGCAAGTTTTTTTTTTCTATATAAATGTGAGCATTCTAGTGTATCCCATTGGAGGAAGAAATTATTTATTTTAGTATATTTAGTTGTAAATGCATATACCTGGTGGATGGCTGGCTACATCTGTGTGATTTAAGAACTGGATCTGAAGATGTCTAAACGGAAGAAAGTGCTTATCCCTATAAAACCTATAAAATGAATGATCTGGAATCAGTTTCTTTTTTGAAGAAGGAGACTTAGAACTGGATTTATTTTGCTTTTAGAAATAAAATTATTTATTTGAATGGATTGCTCTAAATATTTGGACTCTCAGCAATCCTATGTTGTGATTTCACCAATATATAAGGACTAGTGCTTTGTGCACCTGACAACATATACAACTGATCATCCACAAAAAACAAGCACCAAAACTCCTCCAGCGAACTTCACAAAGAGAACTGCCAGATCTAATACATACTGATCAAAGAAGTATGCAATTCATCAAGGTATGCCACTTGTAACAGACAGGAAAAAAATTAATAACTAAACCTGAGCACTTTCACCTTCTATCTCAAGGCATCATCAGAGATGTTGAATTGTGTACTTCTTTCATCAGTGTGTATTAGATCTCTTTGTGGAGTTTGTCGGAGGAGTTTTAGTGCTTGTTTTATGTCATGATCAGTATTCTGTAATCAGCAACATATAGAACTGCCTTAGTGTTATAGTTCACTTTTGGGACATTATTTTTAAAAATGGAACTCATGCTGCCATATAAAGTAGTGTTAGTATACCTACACTGTTAGAGTCAACCACACTTATGCATCTGAGTGACGCCTCCAGGTGCATCTGCAGATAACTCCTACTGACACCTCTAGGCATCAAATATTGCTTGTTCATATTTGTATCAATAATTCCAAAACCATGCTATTTACAAGGTTTTGTAATACATAATCTTAAAGTTTACACAATAGCAAACTCAACTGCATTAATATATGACCTCTGTCTAGTGCAAGTAAATAGATATTAACTGTTGTGTTTATGATATTAATTTATATAGATATCATTTTCACATGTTTTTAAATATCTCAACAACCAAGTAACACAGACAGAAGTCCTTAGCCTCATATGAAAGCGCTCACCTAAATGAATAAAATGCTGCTGACAGTATTTATGTAACTTGAGTGGTTGTTGAGATATTGTAAGTTATTTACAAAATATTACAAATGTAATAGTTATAGAATTTGGTTTAAAACCTACAACCTAAAGAATACTACTATAAAAATAGTTTGTGCTGAAGAGTTTGCCATTTATACTTTTTACATAATCCTTATGGTTCCAGAGATATGAACATTTGTTTGAAATGTGAGGACGTAATTTGATAATGTGAAAAGGTTTAGGCTCCACACATTGGAAATTACAGTGCAAACTTCCTGAGCTCCATTTGAGTGAATGAGTTAAAATATCTGATATTCTGTAGTACTTCTGACATTTTAAAAAAGAAGTAATTCTAAAGACCTGGTTTGGGAGTATATTTCATTTACTTCATGGGTGAATGATGGTGTAACTAGAGAGTAGGTTTTCAATTTCTGGATCTTATGGAGTATGCCAGGGACCTGATTAGATCTTTGCACTCAGTGTAGGACAATTGCCACAGTGCAAGTTTCAAATTTAGCAAGCTGAGGTGACACGAGGCCGTGGCAATCACTGGAAACGACTTAACTCCATGAGTGGTTAGAGTGGTGTTATCTGTTGCTTGATAAAGTGACAAAGAGACATATCTTATTTATATTGGTCTGCAAGGTCTGTGTTGTTAGAGGAGTCCAGTGCTCTTATGAGGAGGCATTATTCTGTCTTGGGAATTAGCATATTCTGTTGAACCAAGGATAGTTCAGAATAAGTATCACATGTTGAAATCCCCAATGACCTGGAAATCATTTGAATTCAGCATCTGGATATAGTGGCCATTGGAACACTGGTTAATACAACTGTGTCAGGTACTTTGTGTTTTGAAAACATATCTTTAAGTGCACTGATAACAACTCTTGGCATATCCCTTAACTTCATGACCAATGGAAACTTCAGATAGTAATCAACACTTATCAGTCCGGGTCTTTGAACTGAACAAAATATTTTCCATCTTTCTTGCATGGTCTTTCCAGCTAAGGCTGCATGTGTGTGTGTGTGTGTGTGTGCGTGCTTGTGTGTGTGTGTGTGTGTGTGTGTGTGTGTGTGTGTGTGTGTGTGTGTGTGTGTGTGTGTGTGTGTGTGTGTGTGTAGTCCAGGTGGAGTTATGAATTTAAGAAGGGGTTAACCAAACTCCTAGTTATTTGAATGAAGTGACATTTTCTACAATGTTATTAATATGATCATGGATTTTTAAAAGCCTGGCGAGAGAAGTGAGCTTTTGCCTACTGCCAGAAAACATTGTTTTTCTTTTAGAGGAGTTTAGCAGTAATTGTTTGCCACTGACCCATTGAATAAGGTATGAATGTCAATCTGAAATTCAAGTTCAAGAGGAGATACAGAATGGTTGGAGCAGAATAGAACCATGTCATCAGCATAAAGCAGGAGACGAAGATGGGGTATGTCAATAGGAAGTTAGTTAATCCAGACAGAAAAGATGGCAGGTGCCAGAATACATCCTTGACACCTTTCTGCAGAGGAGCTGATGTAAAGATTGATGAACTGAAATGAACTGAGAAGCAATGGTTAGAGAGAGAGTTTTTGAAAGAGAGCAATGTGTCATTTTTAATGCCTTTTTCAGTGTGAGACTGTCTAGCAGAACTGAATGATGAACAAGATCAATGGCTCTGGTGAGGTCAATAAAAATCGATCCAATAAATAGACTTTTGTCCATTTCAAGAATAATTCTGTTGCTGAGATTCCAGGTAGCTGTGAGTGCACTTTGAACAGACCAAATGCCATACTGTTTTTGAGACAGAAGGTGGTATTGGCAAATCAAGAATTTTTCTAGAATCTTTCTTAGGATAAAGAGAATAGAAATGGGCAGAATGTCTGATGGAAAAGTTTTACAATGGCATTCTTCCCAGTACTGCATAATATTAAATGTAATACATAGGTTGTAGATGTGTTTCAGTGAGGTTATGATGTTTTCTCTATAGGGGTAAATAAACCATGGGTGAAAGTTTAATCTGTTTAAGCAGAGGATAGATATCCTTGTATGTAATAGTTCTGAAGTAGAATGAAGGATGTATGGAGAGGAGGTGGGAGTGCCAGACGCAGCTTGGGATTGGCTAGACAGAGGGCCAGGAAGACTGCTGAAATGAGAAATGAATCAGATGCAGAAAGCTGACTGGATATGGAGTTCATGAAGGGAAGTCTCTGTTGTAATTGTAATTCCATCCTATTTTCACTTACTTTTGTCTTGTGAATTGGTTAGGTATACTTTAGTCTATATCTACTTTAAACACTAGTCTGTGTATATGTTTTTTTCATCTTTAAACTAGAGTATTGTACCAATATGTCAAACATACAACTGCAAATGCTAAAAATACAAATACTAAATAGGATTATTATCAGCACTAACATTTAACATCTCATAGAAGCAAGTTATCAAATGTGTAAAAGTGTAGCTAGTTCTCGTTATTGTTTGCCACTGTAGCGTAAATTTACAGGTGTTTTAGTTTGACAATACCAAACCTCTCATCTTAAAACAAATGTGCTAGCATGTCTAAACTTTGGGAAAGACACTTAACCCTCATAGTCACTTTGCCTTCTTTAATGCCCTGACTTATCAAGAAAGTATAACTGTTCTACAGGGCTTATAATGCATCACATTTAACTCCTCAGGATTCTTCCACTTCATTACTTATCCAACCTAATCATTGTGCTGAAAACTGTACAAAACAAACATAATAGTACATTTATCTTCTACCAAGTGGAATGAACTATAAAACCTAATTGATTATAAGGGTTGCAGTCCACCAAATTACACACACACACACACACACACACACACACACACACACACACACACACACACACACACACACATACACACACACACACACACACACAGCCTTAGCCCACATTTTAATTCTGCACTGTCACCCTCGCAGCTATGGCAGGAATCATCAACAGAATTTTGTATACCTTTGACCTTTGAGCTGTACTGCAGTCCAGCAGCCATAATTATATGCTGCCACTGGTGGTTCTTCAACAATCTAGCTGTAAAATGGAGTAATAAAATAACTTACTGGATCTGGCCTACTTTGTCAGTCATCCCATAGCTCTCAGGCTAACAAGTAACACATTTCTCAGTTATATACTGTGTAGCTACTGACACCAGGTGGGAGAGTACCTCATAAATATGCTTAGTTCTGAGCTATAAGATGTCACTAAAGGTAGGCAGGGTCTGGGGGCTTCATATAATTGATTAAGTGGCAGGGACACTGGGAAAAAAAAATTATCCCCACAAAGGCTGCATGCCACATGTCTCAGTTGTAAATACTTCCAGTAGTCAATGGCTAGCAAATCAAATCTTTGCACAGTCTGTTAAGAAGCTATTGTGTACACATCCCTGAAAAGTTGCACCAATCAATAAAATTCAATAAACCTTCAAGCCTTTCCATATGTCCCATATGGTAGAATACTGTCAATATTTGGTTTCAGATGACACAAATAGGAATATTCAAGCCTAATGCATGTTCAGTGTTTGCTAGCTTCCTGAGGTTTGGCAATGCTTCTTGATCTTGACCAAATAGTGACATATTTTACAGGAGCTTAGGAGACACTTTGTGAACCATCAGGTGGCGCTATGTGATGTAGTACTGAGTAGTGCCACTTCTGGGTGGGAACATGAGGCAGATGAGCTGTCTGACACAGTTACCGTATGAAGCAGCAGCAGCAGCAAAGAAGATGTGTGCAGTTCTGTATTTGGTAGGCCCAAGCCACCTTCACTGATTAAAATTTATTCTACTATTTGTCTTCCATAAGCAAATCCTGCTTCTGTCAGGTAGACCACTCGCAAGGTTGTGCTTGGCATCTTTATAACCTGGATTCAGTTGGGCATCCAAGAAATCAGTGTCTTTGTTATATTCAGCCTGTTATTTGCATCTATGAGGAAAGTTACCAGCTATCTACATGTGTCATAGTATACAGCCTCATATTTTTACTGCACAACAGGTATCCTTCAGATTCTATTTAGGAATTTCCCACCAGTTTAGTATGGGCATGCTTCCTGTTTGGCTGACTTGGGTATGTGAGGAACTTCCTCTTTAATTAAGTTCATATTCTGGCTGTCTTTTGAAGTCAAACAATATACCATCCATCTTTCTGTCTGCACTAAGCCCATCATTTATTTCAGAGATGTCTTACAACACCCTGTGATTCTGTGGCAAGGGACAAGGGAACAATTTAACTTCCATTATACAGAGCAGCAGTGAAAGTCAGTTCAACCAGAAGTTCAACCCGCCTTCTAGTTACAGAGATTGTGCAACCTAGTCCACCTTCATTAATCACTTCTAAGGACTACACAGACAGTGGAAATTAATTATCTCGGAAATCAGTTTATCAAACTTGCTATAGCTATTTGGTTTGCATGCTATAAGATCTCCTGATGGCTCTACAACCATATTAAGGTCACAGCCTATCACTTCCATCGATTACCCTTTCAAGCACTCATGGAGAGGTGGGAAAGAATGCAAAGAAGACACTGGCTTTCCTCACTGGGACCTTACATAGCCCCCCCTATAAGTATGTTAGCTTTCAATGTGTTTAGAAATCTATCAGCAAATAGGCTAGCATCAGATACTGCACACAGTAGCCCCTGTCTTAAAGCCACATGAGAAACTGGATATTAAGGAACCTCTAATTAAGGCAGTATTTGTGATCAGACTATTTTCAACCCCTGTAGAAATATTATACCAGCTTTTGATTGTTTAAGCAAGAGCAGGGTGGCAAACACTTAATGATGAAGTTGAATCCTCTGACATTAAGTGCACAAAACTCTTAGGTGTGAACAGACACGAGTAGAGGGATTGGCAGCAATACTTGTAATGGTAACTATAGTGAATTACAACAAATACAACAGAAATAATTAATCTATGTACAGGAAAGAACAAGGCTTGTAATGGCAACCCAACCCCATGGTACAGATTGATAAAGTCCTTACTGTGCCCCAAACAACTCATGTTTGACTAGTGGCCCAGGCTGTTGAAGGGCACAATGGGGAAAGGAGGCTGCCTATTATCACTGCAGTAGTAACTGCTACCTTAAGAACTTGGTGAGCACTGTGCTGCATGTGGTATCCCTCTTAGGTGGGGGGTTGTACATGTGCTTAAACAAGCATATACCCTCCATAGGCAGTGATTGTTAATCTTATAAGGGTGCCTCTGGATGGGAGAAGCTTAGGGCACAATCAGTGCAACAGTATAATGCTGCACCAGTATCCTTCATCTCCTCAGTGGCCACAGAGATGAGTTAGGTTGATCCTGGGGAGACACGTAGCCCTAGGGAATGAGTAGAGGTGCTGTTGGCAGCTGATGGTCAACTGACGGGGATGGAGAGCAATAAGAAAAAGGAGTGTACTCAAACTTTGAGTGTAACAGTGTCAAAGGTCAGTTTGTTATATATCAAATCCTTTCTGTAGGGTTGTAATGAAAAAAAGAGTCTATAACACCTGTATAATAAACACAAGTGCACACTGCAAATTACCAGTTGTTAAAAAAACTAGTGTACAGGCATCTTGTATATGTAGGATTGAAACAGACTTTGAATAATAGCTTTGGCTTTGCCATTAGTCTTACACTGCTTTTGTCTTGCTGCAGCATGCTTATGCAGAAAAAAAAGATCTCTGTTGCTTTGAATATTGTTGCCTGGTCATATAACCTGACTGGGTATTTGCTGGATCCTTCAGTGACTTTTCAGATGGGTCGCCATCATCTAACTGAGCAATATCATCATAAATATATTGGAGTAGAACATAGAAGTCTTACCTCTACACTACTTTTGACAGTCTCTACCAAGGAACATCAATGCTGGTTAATTTTCCCTGAAGCTTTAGATGGATGGTATCAGCCGGAACTGCTCAAGGAGGTTAACACTTGCTGCACACTTGCCTTGGGAGGTAGTTTTCTTTGTTCCCTTTCTGCCACCCACTAAATCTAAAGATTCTGTCTCCATTTTGGATGTGGTAATGTATAAATCTGGTACCTTGCTTAAATATAACACCAACTACATGGATTGCAAGGCTACTTCCACAGAATAAAATTGTTTAACTTCAGATCACCATCTTATTTGGAGAGCAGCTAGATATCTAATGATGGCTTGTATGGATATCTGATAGCAGAAAGAGCAAACACTTGCAAAGCCTCTTATCCTGTTTATAAGATCGTCTGAGAAGTTCTGATAATGATGCAATGTCTCATGGCACATTTTAGACTCCCTACTTTCACTTGAAGTATAAAAAAAAAGTATCTGTCTGAAGTTTGGTAGATGAAATATTATCTAACAGGTAAGGTAATGTCTTTCGCTGATGGTTTGAGAGAGTGGTGGGCCCTTTCTTAGGAAATCTTTATTGAAATATTGAGATCCCTATGTAGATGTTCGTCTAAAGAATTGAGTGCCTTTTCACCCAACCTCTCCGTGAGAAGAACCAAACAGAGATTCTTTCTCCTTAAGTGGTTTACAAGCTTGTCCACCTTCCTCTAATGTCTGGATGACTGCTTGGTGGTGCTGCATAGCAGCTTTTCTTTCCTGTGGCTTCATAGATACAAGAGATTCCACTGATGCCAGAAACTGAATCATTGCAGCCCATATTTGCATATCATTAGTATTCTGCATCATAGATTTTTTAATTTCAGCTGTTTACACAAAGGTTAAATGTGAGGGTGTATTTTAAAGATAAGAATATTCCATCCAACGTGAACACTGGTATAAATTTAAAGAAAAAAAGTTGTTTTATCTCCCATTTGCACATGGCAATATTGGCATTTGAAGGAGCATGCTCCATAGATTTATATTTTTCAATGTATGGTAACAATAGGATATCAAAGAAATATTACAACCTTACAAAGGAAGAAAGAGAGCTTATTAGAATATTTCATGACAATTATGAATTAAGAGTCATGAAGCCTGATTGGGGGGGGGGGGGTATTATTCAACAAAATGAACTATATAAATTCACTCCTTGAGATTTTTTACGACACTGACAAATATCATGAGGTTTCCAAAAACTGAAATATTTATAGCTCATAGAAAAACTCAACTACTTTTGGAAGACTCTTTGTTTCAAGAAGTTATTCCAGAAGTATTTGAATTTTTAAAGAGTGAACATATACTAATTCCGGTGGCTTTTGGCATTCCCAAGGTCCATAAGAATATAGAACATCCTTCTTTCAGAATAATAATATCTGCGCAGAATGGCCCTACATACTATTTAGGGGTATTTATAGACAGGATAGTGAAAAATGCCATAGCACCAATTGACTATATGCTTAAGGATTCATGGGACTTTTTATCCAAAATAGAACATGGATGGTATAGTGAATAGGTGGGTTGTGCCATGATCGATATTGTTGATTTATTTACATCCATCCCCCATCAGGAAGGTACACAATTATTTGAAGAAACAATACAAAGTCTTACCAGGTTAGATGAAACCCTCATTAGATTTATTATTTTGGCCATGGAAGTGATTCTTGCCAACAACTACTTCACTTTTGAAGGAGCTTATTTCAGACAACTCAGGGAAGTAGCCATGGCTGCAAGTTGTGCACCCATATCTGCTAACTTGGTATTATATGCATGGGAGGCCAAATATATATTTAACAGCAATTTCTCTGACAAATTGTTAATTTTGTTTTTCGGATGACATCCTTATAAATTGGAAAAATAAGGAAGAGAATAATGAACCTTTTTTAGAATATATTAATAATACCCCAGACATTCTACAGTTTATGGGTAATTTCAATGAGTCCATAAATAATTTAGATAGCACCCTTAGTAAGAACAATATTAGGAGAAAGTTCACTGCAACAATATATAGAAAAGAGACCTTTTCTAATAATTATTTAGATTTTCAGAGTTGTCACCCTGGTTACACCAAGAGAAACATATACAAGGGGCAATTAGTCAGGGCAACACATATGTGCTCTGAGTTGGAACTATTTGAAATGAAAGTAACTAAAATCAGTTCAATGTTTATAGAAAGGGGTATCCTAAAAAACTAATAGCTGATATTAGTGGTGAACTAAAAAGAGGTTGGGGGACAAAGTTTAAGCAATTATTGGGTAGCAGGGCGATGTCCAATAAAGCCGATAAGGAAGGGCATTCTGCAAAAATGGGGATGGTGATTCTATATGCATCAAATAGTAAGGTAGTCATAGAAATAGTGGTTAGGAATTGGACTATTTTTAATGGCAATGTGGAGGTTATGAAATTTGTAGGTAGGGAGCCCAAATTTATTTACAAGACAGGTAAGAATTGTAAATCACTGTTTAAACAAAGCATTATTAGAGACATTGTACCCAACAAAGGGACCTCTAGTTGTGGAGCCTGTAATCAATGTCAGTACATATTAAGGCACAACACCCGAGTTTTAGAAGGTATACACTTTGAAATTAGGTTGCAAATGTGTAATTTTAACATGAGAGGTGTTTGTATACATTGGGGTATATGATGGATGTGGGCATTGCTATGTCGGTAAGACAAAAAGACTTTTCAAAAAAAGAATATATGAACATGCATATGCTATACAGAAAGCTAACACTAGTAATGCCTTAATTAGACACAGTATTGAATGCCCATTTTTTTCTAAATTCAAATTGGGTATTTTAGAGGTGGTCCCTAAGCATACTAGAGGTGGTTGGTGGGAGCTGAACTTAGAATTAGCTGAATTACAATGGCAATTGAGGTTGAATGCAGTTAAGGCATTTGGCATCAATGATAATATCTCCTTATTACCAGTGCTTAAAAAGAGGGCACTAAAATTATAACAACAACACCTTATGTAAACATATACAACTTTGCTTTTTTGTTGCATCCCATCTACAATGGATGTTTTTAGTATATTTTACAAGCATAATATATTTTATAACATACGTTATTAATACATTATACATTTCAACATTGTGTTTATATTTTACATCCCAACAGCACATGCTTTTTTATTAGGTTTTTAGCAATATTTTATACTAACATACTTTTTGATTTTTTACTGTGAGCATTTAAATTCTTGTATAAAGCACTTGTCACTTTAAATGTTGTAATGGGTGTAACAACCAGTTAATTGGTTCAGTGTAAAAGGAAGGTTCTGAAGTCTAATGGCTGTTCTGATGATGTCCCCTTCTTGTTGCTGTTGAAGGACAAAAACGCTTAACACTTTTTATTTTCTGTGATTTAGTCAATAAACTCAGCTGTTCAAATGATTTGGATTTAAAGTTTTGCATTTTGGAAGCACAAATTTGACATGACTCTGTGGAACTACATAAGAGACTTTGCTGTTTTATGACTATTATTCTATCAACGTTCTAAGTATGTAAGAGCAATATTTAAAAAAATGTCCCTATTTTTTGGGCCTTTGTCCCCCTTTTATTTGTGGCTTTGTCCAGATTTCTTGCTCTAGGAGGTTGAGAGGTATGTCTGTCAGGGATGGATTAGCTCTCCAGTCACTAACTGGTGACACTGTCACAATTATTAGACAAACAGGATTAAATACATTGTGATAGTATAATATGAGAAATAAAAAAAACAGTACTTATCTGTCTAGGAGCATTCAACAACTTCAGATACTCAGAGGCAAGAACACCCTAATAATTCTAAAATACTCTTCAAAAATTCAACCTGTGTATCATGTCATGACTTTGTATCTAACACATAAAATAAGTAAAGTTTTCAAATGTTCAAAAATAATACAAAAAACTGTTTTAATCATCTAGCCCACTGTAGGAAGGAACAAAATTGAAAAAAAATGATTCTTACAAACTGACAATATGCAAAAATTCTATCCAGTTTGTCTCAGAACCATCACATTCCTGTAACATATACTCACTTTGATAAAAACAATATGTAACAAAAGCAGTAAGTGTTTTAACAACAACATATATTCATTTCTGTAATAGTTTAAGTGTGCTGAAAGAAAATAAAAATACATCCTTTATGGTAAATTTCAAGGTAAAGCTTAAACATTACCTTGCAATTTAAACGTCATCCTATAGTTTATAGAATAACATGAAATAGTCTGCTCAAAGAATTTTACTATAAACTATGCAAATACTTCAAGGATAATGCTACATAGGCCAAATAAAGGACAAAATGGCCCTTAGAGAGTAGAGCAGTTAATGGGATAAATAAATCAGCCATTATGTTTCTATATTTTCTCAATACTATTTATATCTATCTATCTATCTATCTATCTATCTATCTATCTATCTATCTATCTATCTATCTATCTAGCTGGTCATTTCTCATATACTTTGATACTTTCTCTCTATAATTCTGTTTCAAAACATTTTATACATTTTATGCAAATTGTCATGAGACAACAGACAAAAATGCTGCCGCAGGTCATAATTAGGGAAACTATGTAACTTCTAAAATGCACTCAACAACTTCTGATAATGTTACAAGTGCACATTGCAAGTGACAAATCCTATCTTGGAATTCTTTCCTAAGTTCAAGATTCTGATCCCATTTTCTCAAAGTGGCATTGGCAGGACGTCATTGATATATCTTGCAAGTGCTACATATCAATTCCTGTGGTTTATTTCAACATAAAATAGGAAACATTGATGTAGGATATATGCATACAATTACTGCGCAGTCATCAAACTAGTCAAAATGTGAGCACTGATAACCAACAATTGGTAGCCAGAAGCCTACATTTCACATAGGGAATGTGTACCTGAAACTGATATTTGCATCCCTATTTTAAAAATGCCGCAGATGGTGATAACATCATCAACTGTATCATTGTCCCATTAGATAGTCAATCTTATCTTAGCATTTTACTTTGCTCAGTTTTATTCATAATGTTGTTGTGCTATGTTTCAAATGTATACTGATAAGAAATACAAAAAGGTGTGAATTCAACATCACTAAAAGTATTTTATATATATATATATATATATATATATATATATATATATATATATATATATATCTATGGGTCTAGGACACATGCTCGACTAGCATATGTCCGAATCACAAAACATTGAGCACACATACAAGAAAGCGCTTAACATCGAAAAGCACTTCCGTGAATGTGTAGTTCAAAAAAAAAATCTATGTTTCTGCAAGGGGGCTTTGCCCCCCCCTGCACCCCCCACACCACCCCTACTTTAATATTCTCACTCCAAGATCGCACTACAGTGGGGAAAAGGGAATTTTCCCTTACCCGTACTGTAGTCCGATCTATGAAACAGGCACACATACACGGAAGCGCTTTTCGATGTTAAGCACTTTCGTGTGTGTTCGATGTTTTGTGATTCGGACATATGCTAGTCGAGCATGTATCTGGATCCCATATATATATATATATATATATATATATATATATATATATATATGTGTGTGTGTGTGTGTGTGTGTGTGTGTGTGTGTGTGTGCATGCATGCATAGCTATACATAAAAGTGACAATCACCCAACAGGAAACTTTCTTCTGTTCAGAGCACCTCTCAACTGCCCCTGATTTTGCTTCAGAATTTTTCAGTCTCATAAAATTCATGATTTTCTTATAAAACAGTGCTAGTTAATTGATTCATAGAGTGAGACATTGAAGGTACATAATTCTTATTTAGCAGAAAATGAATCATTTTACAAATGCTCCTACCAGCCTTATAGTTGAACTGCACTGATATTTAAAGTCTTCAAGAGTAAGGGCATTTGTCCTTGACTCAGTAAACAAAAAACTGAGAGCAGTGTTCTAACAACATAGAAATGGTATATGACACGTTCATGTCTGCCCATATTTTGCTGCTGACATATATATATATATTGAGAAGGAAATATAACCTTCTGTTCTAGCCAATATCTATGACAAGTAACTAGCATAAAACACAATCTTTATTTTGCATTACATGGTAGAATAAATGTTCCTAAAATTAGGCTGTTTTACTAAGAAACACTTTATCACAAAACATGACATGCACTGAAGTGAACCTCACTGATTTAACACCGACACACTAGCTACTTCACTGAAATTGAATTCTTCTACATATTAAATTGCTCTTACTACCTGTAAGCTTCTCCATATGAGTAGTACTAGAATCGTTGCCTGTCTCTTATAGCTATGCTTGATTTCATTCCCTCCACAGTTCTTTCAAAAATATATATATTAAACTGTTTAATTATTTAACTATAACAAGGGTAAAGTATTTGAAGGTTGCAATTATTAAGATAAATAACAAAGGTGCTGAGTTCATCGCAGAACATGCTATTTAGATGAATGTTGTGTCTCAACATAGCTTCCTGCTGTTTGTACAGTGTGTAGACATTAAATAATAGAAAGACAGCAATGAAAGGGTTAAGTCCAAGTTTTGTAAACAGTGAAAGGGCAGCTGTTTATTTCCGCTTGGTACTTTTCCACATTTTCCGTGGCTCATTAAAATGTGATTAATTCCAAAGCATTTAATGTTAAACTTTGATCTCAGGTTCCCTTCCAGCGGAAGAAAGTCAGAGCAACCTTACACCACCAAGCCTACAGATACCACTTGAAGAATGTTGTTTGCTGGACAAGTTAAAGGGAATAGATGTTTGCAAATGCTGTAGCCTGTCAACAGCACAGGCTACGTTATGAACACCATTAAGATTTAAAAATGAACAGCAACAAGACTTAACTGTAAGCAAATTGTGTAATCATTTCATAGACAAATGGCTTGTGAAACCAGATTTAAAAAACTGTCTGCAAAAAGCAGTATTGTTGAAACACTATTGAAATTCATAATATAAGACATACTTGGCTGGATTAATGAATGGCTACACTAACTTCAGTTATGGCGAAAGCATCACAGTGTGCCTACCTCATGATAGCTCACTATTTTGTATTTATTAAATGGCTCAATGTTTAATGTAGAACTGCAAAACAAGGGTGAATAGCAGCATATGCTAATGACAGCGTAAGTAGTCAAATTTATTTATTCATTGATTTGACATTTGTTGACTGTGATAGTCAACTGGTCTAGTGCACTATTTCAGTGGAGGTCCGGGGTGAAAAGCTCCACAGTAATACACAGAACAAAACAAATTTAAATTAATATATCAAAGCTATAGTTCATTAAAACTGAGAAATCACATATAATAGTAATGTAAGTTTGTGAACATTGATTTGCAGGTAGAATTTAACAGCAGTTGGAAATGATTACATACAAGATAGTTTCATGGACGCTTTGGGAGTACAAGTCATTAGCAGAGTCAGGGCTCCACAGAAAACACAAAGAGCAAGCAGTACAGTAGTACAAATAATCTATAGTTCTGAAGTGATAGTTCTCAATACATCTTAATAGAACAAAATATTTACAAGACAGTTTCATTTCACACTACTAGAGAAGTAGTTGCTAGAATATTCATTTATGCAGGCAGTGGTAAGTATATTGATTGAGTACTTTTATGATATTGTGCAGCGTTGGAATATTATTTTATGTACTGTGAGGGACTGTCTAGAATTTAGTTGTTGTAGCCAATGGTGTGCAGTAGATTTAGACAAGATTTTCCAGGAAGATTATAGTTACGAAGTGTAAAGAGAGAAGGGGATAGAGGTGACAGTTGTGGAGTAGGGTAAAGACGTGGTTTGTAGGATAAGAAGGCAGGACACTGAGAGTTTCAAGGAGGGTGTTTGCAGAGGCATGCTCAAGTATTTGTTAAAAGTATTTGAGGGCAGTTTTGAATTGTTGAGGGTGACATATTTTTGATAGCCAAGGGAAGCTTGTTCCAGGAAAGGGAAGGAGAGTAGCTATGGAGATTTTTGTCCTACGGTTCGTTTTGGTTTGTAAATTGTTAGCAGATTTTGGCGAGTGCTTCTGAGTGTCCTGGAAGGGGTCTATAGGGATACAAGTGAGGATATGTCTGGACTTACAGGATGGAATGTATGATCAGTAGTTGGGAAAGTAGTAGTTAGTAGGGAAATTCTAACCAGTTTAGGGTCCTGAGAGAGTGACAGTGTTGGGAGTTATATGTTTGGTTAGCAGTGAATCTGGCAACTTTATTATATGTGATTTTAAGTTTAGTTAAAAGAGGAGTCTGGAGGTTGGTGAGGATTTGTGAGCTATAGATGAGACTAGGGAGAAGGTAGGCTTGAGAAAGAATGGATCAGGACTCATTAGTTAGGAATTTTTATTTCTGTAAAGCAGACCTAATTTCTGATGAGTTTTCCTAATGCAATTGCGTACATGTAGGTCAAACTTGAGCTGATCATCTATGGTGGCTCCTAGAAACTTAGTATGTGATTCAACTGTGATTATAGTATCGCTAAGGGATGAGATAAAAGAGAGGGTTTTATTAAATGGTTGAGGGATTTGGGAAGAAAGATCAAACTTTTTTTTTTTTTGGATTTCAGATTAGCTGATTATTGGTGAACCAGTTTTCACTGGATTTTATCGATAATTGAGTGAGGGTGTGCAGATCTGAGAGGTTATCAGAGGCGGTGATGACTATGGACTCATCAGCATATTGTAGGAAAGACAATTGTAGACAGGAAGTGTATAGTATATTAGTGAAGATATTGAACAATAAGAAACCTAGTATTGATCCTTGAGGGACTTCTGCCTTGATGGGAAAATGATAGGAAAGCCATTTAACTGAATGCTGTCTTTTGGAGAGGTAACTAGAAAACCAGGAGCTACTTGAGCTACAGATATTTAGTCCTGAGAGTTTAGAAAGGAGCAGGGGGTGATAGACTGTGTCAAATGCTTTGGAGGGATCTATGAAGAGACAGGAGACAAGTTTGTTGTTGTCTGTAGCTAGTGAGATAGAGTTAGTGAAAGAAATAAGGGATGTAGGGTCCTATGGTTGAGACAGAAGTCATGCTGAGTAGAGGTAAGTAAGTTTTCTTGAATTAGCTAGTCCAGGATTTGTTTATGTAGACTTTTCTCCAGGATGTGAGAGGGGGCAGAATTGCTATTGTCTATAGCTAGAAATTTCAGTGGAGTTCCCGCCTTTATGAATGGGTGAGGTATAGAATTGTTTCCAGTTAAAGAGTACTTTGGATTCAGTAATAGAGTGGTTGATAAGAATAATAATGGGAAAGGCTAGAGAGCTGGCAACTGTCTTAATGAAGAGTGGAGGAAGCTTGTCAGCATACAAGGAGCAGGATTTCAGTTTGAAAAGCAAATGTTTTATATAGTTTGTGGGTACTGGTTTTAGAGAGAAATGGTTGTTTTGTTTAGGAGAGTTGGGGGGGTCAGGAGAGTTTGCAGAGATTGAAGTTTGTGTCAATTTAGTAATGGTGTCTATGAAATAGGAGTTAAATATGGATGCAGTTTCTTGGGGTGTATTATTTGGGCAGGAGTTTGGAGTAGAGGGGTTTCCTGCATGAAGTATTTGATTAATAGATTTCCAGAGTGTTTCTGGGGTTAGTTATGTATGTGGTTTATTGCAGACATTCTTTTTACTCTTGTTAATGTGTTTTTTGGTAAGGTTATGCAGTTCCTTGTATGCTTGTAGATGGCGAGGGGAATTTGTTTTAATCCAGGTTTTCCAGGCAATATCTCTTTTATAATTAAACAACAGCAAGCAAGAAATATATATATAAACAACAGAGACCAACAGTGAGTCCCAGCTCTACCTTCCAATAAAAATTTATTTCGTTGAACAAGTTCTTTCTCTAGCGCCTCGGCCAACAGCCTTTACAGAGTAAAACAGTAAAACTCATAAAACACTTGCAATATATACAAAAGAACAAGTAATTAATCAATTATATAATTAAACAATCAAATCACATACTAAATATATTTAAAATCATAGTCTTAAACAAGACATTGCCAGTTACATTCTCTGTTCATTCCATGTGGTTGCAAAGTCCCAAATTTCATAATCAGAATGCATTCCTTTTGTCTTAACATATTTGGTCTCTGTTGTTTATATAAATATCTCTTTTATGTATTACAGACCATGTATTTTGTGTTAGCAGGGGAAACTGAGAGTTTTAACTCTAACAGTACTTTGGGGACAAGAGAATTTAGTATGTTTAGAATGATATGTTATTTAAGTAATCTGACATGGCAGAGCTATTCATGAACCTATAAAGCAATCATGTTACACCCAGTGTAGCCATTTGCCCTGACCTGTGTATTGTATGTGTAACAGGCTTTATTTCAAGGTACTGCTGCTGCTAATACCAGTCTTTGGCCAAGAAGAAGGGTGTTTAGACCCTTTTTGGCTTACCAGGGACTGCATGACACAAAAATGCACAGCAATGCCAGGTGGACAGGGAAGCACTAAACAAATATGCCGCCTCTGCTGCTCCCACCTGAGTACCCAGGGAAATTGTGGAGAATCCATCCCAGTGGAAACAAAGCAATGTGTAACATTATATATACTAGCTACGGGCACCTTCCAGAAACCATTGGGGATATATTTGGGTGTCATGGGCCTCAGCTTCCAGAAATTACATATGTTTCTAAATGTAATGCTAAAAAATGCAAGACAGCATATCTGCTTCCAATGCACTGCACAGGAGAGAACAAGAATCATGCAGGAATATTAAGCAATAACACACTTTCCTGAAGTTTTGGGGGCAATAGATTGCACAAATGTAGAAATAAAAGCCCTACCAGGTGAACATGCAAGGAGGTACATCAACAGGAAAGGATACCACTATAAACTGTCAGGTTGTCTGTAATGTACAAGGGATCATCTATAATGTCTCCGCAGGTGATGCAGGCATTTTTCCTGACTCACACATATGGCACACCTGTCAGCTGTATACAAGGTTTGCTCGGGGGGACTTTCCACAAGGACATCTAGTGGGGAATATAGGTGATACAGTAGAACCATGGATCATAACACCTATGAGAAACCCACACAACCCCACCAAGCAAGGATACAATGATACCCATGTTCAAAATAGGAATGTCATAGAGCATGTATTCAGCTTGGTCAAATCAAGGTTCCAGTGTCTAGAGTCCTCAGGAGGTGCCTTGTAGTATGACACAGCAACCTCTTCCAAAATACTGACAGTCTGTTCCATGTGGTGTGGCACAATATCATTCTCAGGAAACAGTTTCAACAAGGACATCTAGGTGCAGGGCCACAGTCCCCAGTACTACAGACAAGGCCAGCAGATACAGATGAAGAGTGTGAGGGTGAACCACTAGCCGCAGATACTGCTGGCAGACATAGGCATGCACAATATGCTATATCTCTGCCTAAGACGCAAAGGAAATCGGACACATTGAATACCTAAACAAAAGTATAACAGCTTTAGTACATACAAATATTAAAAACAATGCCTGCCAAACTGCACAGCCCTTACTAAACCATGTAATAGTCATATTTTGCTAGCATCAGACTCAGAGAACCTTCAAGAAGATGCCTCACATCTGCATTATTCACAAGGTAAGTCTGGAACCTGTAGATAAAAAGCAATACAGTTATATAACTGATTACTGTGTAACATAAATTCTCATATGTCCCTGAAGAGATACATTCCCCAGGTGTATAGTAATGTCAGCCATAGTTTATGAATGATGTTTGCAATACACTGATATGGATTTTTCCTAATAATGTTCATTAAGCATTTATGTTGGCTACTGTATATAAACCACTGAGCAGGTCAGTGTTAGCAACCTTTGCACAAGTATAACAGCAAGCAAGACTTAAACATTTACTTTGACTGTATGAGTAACAACAGTAACAGAAATACAGTGAAGGTCAGCAATTACAAAAGCCATTATTCACAACTGATTATGAACTATTAGTAAATGCATTTATTCTGCAATACATTTACATTAAAGGAAAGTTCCAAGTAAGCAAATATTAGCAATCTACCCTGTGTAACTTGAAGTCACAAAGAAATGTGAAAAAGACAGGGTACAGTCATCATCACTTGCACAAGGTTGGGGGATGGGGAACAGGTGGTCAATCCTGTCAACAAAGAATGTGTAAGTAAAACAAAAATGTATTTCTTAAGTATAAACAATTTGCAGGGACAATAGCAAGATATCTATAGCAACAGTACTGCTTAGATAAGTATGTAAGAGTGTGCCCGACTGTGCACATGTGTATGTGTGTGTGTGTGTGAGTGAGTTGGCATGGATAAGTGTTTGTTGAATGTGTGTGTCTGCATGAATACAATCAAGCATTGTGCTAGCACTACATCCTTGCATGTCAGACAGGTGTGAGCTATGTATGGTAGAGTAGTCATTCATGTGTCACTCACCCTGTTCAAGGAATCACCCACATAGTTCAGGCAGTCCCATTCATCAGAATACACAATGTTTAGTACTCACATTATCTCTTCTGATATCCTTATGGAATGTGCCTGTGCCTCAGTGATGGCCATACAAATACATCATGTAGCACCTATTGACACACTAAAAGTAGGAGCAGGGTGGACAGCAAGTCTCCTACAAGCACCTCTAACAACCCACCTGTGGAGCATCTCACCCTCAAAATGGCTACAGAGAGAATCAACAAGTTGTGGTCTGGGACATTTGAAGTTCGATGTTTTGAAACTTCAAGCTTCTGAGTATATATATATATATCTATATATATATATATATATATATATATACACACACACACACACACACACACACACACACACACACACAGGATAAATATATATATATATATATATATATATATATATATATATATATATATATATATATATATATGGGTCCCCTTCATATAAACGAAAACCCAGTTACCTGACTTTCATAACATCGGGTTGAAAACACCAGAAGTGTACAACACCGACCACTCAGCACACTGATGTGTAACTAATGGTAAGTACCTTCTTGGCCAGCATGTTGACCTTTGCATCTGACCTCCACAGTAGTGCGATCTCGGAGTTAGCATATTTAATTATGGGGGTGGGGGGTGAAGCCCCCATGTGGGTGTATTTTCCTTGCTTCAGTTTCAGTTGGTTTGTCGGGTTGGCAAACGGGTTACTTAAGGATGGATTCTGTGTAACACATGTGATGAGCTGTCTGGATCTATGACAGTGGATAATGATCTCAGCTGTTTAAACATAGGGCAGCGGTGCGCAAATGGGATGGGAGAGAAATAATAAAATAAACCTAAAATAAGCAGTCTAACTAAAATCACTATTCTGCCATGCAAGTCAATGGCAGGCAGAAGACAACCTGGCAGTGAGTAGTGGTTGCTAAGGGGGGAGGCTCAATGTGAAACATGTAACTATGCATTAGCAGGCAATCCTATGCAAATGAGGGGAAGGATAGTGAATCCCAGTTTTCCCCAGCATATGAGTCACGTTCCAACAGTGTAAGAGTAGGAATAGCTTGGTGCAAGCCTAGGAGGTAGGTGACATCATAGGAGGATGTGTCAGGCATACTGTAAGCAGATTGGAACCCTGTAGCTCAGGTTTGCTCCTAGCTTAGCACAGCTAAGCTAGAGGGTGTGTCTAAACTCTTTACAAAGCCTAAGCAGGTGTGAGCACTGCGCACAGGTTTTACAGGAAGAAAAATAGGTTAAACCAGGAAATAGCAGCAGTGTGCACATTTGCGCACTCTGTTTGCGCGGCTCGCCCCTGTGCTTAAACAGGAAGGCAATGGGAAGGGAAAACAGCAGTTGGAAGGTAATCAAGGAGGACTAGCTTAGCTAGCAGGTGAAATGTATCAGAATCAGCCAATTACACAGGCAGCAGACCGGCCCAGCCTAGAACACTACTATAAACTAAGCAAACACCTTCCCCTATGTTTTTTTCCACACTCTACACCACCGGAGTATACAAGCGGGGAAAGTTTAACAAACAAACCTACAAAATGAGAAGGGCTGCAGCACACAACATAGAACAACATGTGCAAGAAGCTGAGGGTGGTGAGGATGTGAATGCTGCCGATCAACCCACAGTGAGGAGACGGAGAAGAGTGTACAGACCCAGGGTAACCTACCAGAGCCTACATGAGCTGGAGATAGTGTAGCACTAAAGGGTGGACAGAGACCTCCTACAGCAAATTGTTGAGCTGTGCCTGCCACACCCGACACACCAAACTGACCAAGGGGAACCCATCCCAGTGGATAGCAAGGTATGTGTAGGCCTAGGAATACTAGTCACAGGTACCTCCCAAAGCTCAACTGGGGATATCATGGGGATCTCACAAGCATCAGCATCCAGAGTACTCCACAAGTTCCTGGATGCCATGTCAGCACATGCCAGCGAGCACATATATTTCAACACCCATGAGGTGCTGACCAGCAATATGCGTCTCTTCCACCAAATTGCAGATTACCATGAGGTAGTGGGTTCTATAGACTGCATGCACATATGCATCAAAGCACCAATCGGTGATCAGGTTAGGCCCTACATCAAACGCAGGGGCATCCCCTCCATCAACTGCCAGGTCGTATGTGATGCCCAGGGCATTATAATGAATGTGTGTGACGGCTGCTCTGGAAGCTATCACAATTCCCACATATGGCATCTGATGCAGCTCTACCAGAGATTTGCCAATGGGAACATCCCCTACGGTCACCTAGTGGGGGATGCTGGTTACCGTGACTGATGACACCCATCAGAAATCAACACACACCTGAACAAGAATGCCATAGTGAAGCACATGCACAGACCAGACTTATAATAGAGCGTGTGTTTGGGATGCTCAGGTCATGGTTCTGGTGTCTGGACACATACGGTGGAGCCTTGCAGTACTCATCAGCTACATGTACCCAAATTGTTATGGTATGTACTATGCTACACAATATGATCCTGCAGAAACAGCTGCAGCAGGAACAACATGGGGCAGGGCTAAACAGCTCCCCACCAATGCCAAGGCCTACACAGGCTCCAAGTGACTCAGAAGAGTGACAACCTGAGCCTTCCCAAGTATGCATATGGAGGCGTGCCCAGTATGCCAAGGCTGCGGCAACGAGACACTGCATAGCACATACACTGACAGAGTAGGGACCCAGGGAATGACACCTCTCTCTGTCTCGCACATACCGTAAAAGAGATGTCCAACATGACACTACCTGTGCTCAACCATGTATAGGAAGTGTACTATGTGCATCTGACATGGGCAGCCCTCCAGCACCATCTGCAAATCTGGCCCAGCCTCAAGGTAAGTCAATCAACCTGCCAATTGCCGAATGGAGTAAAATGAGTCATTACCTGTATCTATGGTATGGATGTGAGAATGCATGGGAATTGAGTGGCTAAATGCTGAATGCTATGGCAGCAGACAGTAGACACCCATAGTGGCACCATGACATCTGTAACACTTACTGGAGTCACCATAGTAGCCAGTACTACACAGGGTGACAAAACCTACTGCAGGAAATGTTCTGAGTGACATGTGTGTCCATATGACCCACACATGCCAGTCAGGGCGGTTCACATACCCAATAACAGTCTCAGCCAGCAGGACAGGTGTAGACAATCCCAAATAGAGCCTGTGCCATGGCCCCTAAATGATGGTTATGGTTAACCTCCCCTACAGACCTACTCAGACAGACTACAGCAGAGCAGGCAGTGGGATGTTAGTTCTGAAGGGTAGGAAGTCAGACAATAATATGTAGGGCAACCAAAGCCACAATCTGTAGTACACTGGTATGCCTCTAGTCAGCATGATAGTTAAGAATACAAAATGAAATGGAGCACCTGACATAACAGTATAGTCATAGCAAATGTGTACAAGTGTCACATGTGTCCCCCCACATCCTACATTGTAATAACAGTCAGGTGTGCCCCCCCCAACTTTGTGTAGAAATAGACCGGTGTGTGTCCCCTATGTAGCAATGTAATTACAGTCAGGTGTGCCCCCCCATCCTGTGTAGAAATGTAGAAATAGTTAGGTAAGCCCTCCTCACCCTACGTAGTAATGTAATAACAGTCAGGTATGTGCCCCCAACCCTGTGTAGAAACATAGAAATAGTCAGATGAGCCCCCCCCACCCTACGTAGGAATGTAATAACAGTCAGGTGTGCCCCCCAACCCTGTGTAGAAATGTAGAAATAGACAGGTGTTCCTTCCCTCTATGTAGTAATGTCATAAGAGTCAGATGTGCTCCCCCATCCTGTGTAGAAATGTAGAAATAGTCGGCTAAGCCCCCCCCATCCTATGCAGAAATGTAGGAACAGTCAATGCCAAATTTTTTTTTTTTTTTTTTTTTTTAACATTTGCTTGATGGATACCCTGCAGAAACAGCATGCCACCTGTCGGTGTACAACACCAAGGTCAGCACTGCAGTACAGACTACCTGGTCTTGTTCCACACATTAAATACAGGAGGCCGTACTAGACATGCTCACACACTTGGAGAAATGAAGACTTGGAGAAATGAAGGCAATGTCAGTCAACAGCACACTGAAAGGTCATACCAGGCATGCTCACACACTTAAAAACATGAAGGCCATATCTGCAAGCACCAGTGGACCAGACATATCTGGCAGTTGCAGTTGTTAGTGCAGACACTCATCAGTATGTACCACACATGCCTTGCACACACAGTGGATAGGAATACAGACATATATAACTTGAAACTTAAACTCACCAATTGTAATACAACACGTTGGCACCAACTATCGTCAGGAAAGCACAGACACTTTGTATTAGCTTTCATTCACTTTAATAAACGTGAACTTCTTCAAAAAAAAACATCTACCCATTTGACAATGTTATATATCCTTTTCAATGAATCACATGTTTAATTGTCAATAAAAATTTAAAGAACCTGTGATAAATGGTCAATATAAATATACATACAAAAACTAAATGAATATATACATAAACCATTCACATAAAATATCTGACATAAACTTCTAAAAAAAAAAATATATATATATATATATATATATATATATATATAGGTATATAGAATTGTATATGTATATAGAATTAATTTACATATATTGTAAAAAACATTTTAAATTAATAACTTCATTAATTGTTTAGCTAAGGTATTTTAACATCAACTAGCTATAAAAAAGGAGATGATAAAAATACCTTAGCTAGACATGCTAAGGTATGTCAATTTTTTAAGAAATTTGTTTTTTCAGTTATTGACATTGTGGATTATGATGCATTTTCTGGTGATTTTAAAACCAGATTAGAATGTAAGGAAAGCACTTGGCAGATTAGTTTAGGTGCTGACAGAATGCCCGGTTTAAATGAAGTTATTAATTTAATTGTGGCTGCCCTACACGGGTGTTTATGGACAGCTGCAGACCATACCTGGCAGGGTATGCAGTTCACTGCTTCCGGCCACAGACATGTGGATTGTGCCTGCCAGGGGTTCAGCGGGCATGTCCAGGTACAGGCGTTGAAGTGCTACTCTCACCTGCTGAGGACATTTGTCTGCTGGCACATGCACATGGCCTGCTGTGGTGTGGTGTGGACAGCACACCTCCCACACTGCCATGGCTGCTACTGCCACTTTGGGAGCCCCTTGGTGTCCTAGTATACCCACTTTGACTGTCAGCTGTTGGTGTTGCTGGCCCACATCAACGTGGGTGTTGCCGCATCCCCACCACACGTTGAAGCATGGACACATCACAGCTGATGAGGGCCATCATCTCATCATGCCATCTATCCGCTTGCCCAGTAAAATCACGGATGGCACCCACCAGTTCATAGAGGTTGTCATTTGCAGATGCAAGAGCAGCCCTCTGCAGCCTAAGGCCCTGTCTAGTGTAACTCTCAATTCGTGGCTGTGTCACAATTACAGCCTGAAACATCCTTCTGCTGGTTGCAGCTATGTTGGCAATGCCAGGGGTATGATGTCCATCGGCCCTACCAAGAGCACCCTGGGACATCCGCCTATGTGGCAGCCTGCTGGACATCTGGATATGCCCGCTGCAACTGGACACAGTAGGCATGGTTACCACACTTTCCTGTGCACTGTCACTGAATGCCAGATATCCCTCTGCTATGGCCACTGGTGATGGGGTGTGTACAGGCACTGTAACTGTGTGCGGGGGTGGGGTGGTTAAAAGAGGATGTCAAATGTTGGCAAAGTGTTGGCTCCTGAACACCTCACCTGTACCTCAACATTATCATCATCATCATCATCAGTGTCTGTATGGACACCTACATCAGATTGGATGCAGGACGGACCATGACCCACCTCACCACCTGTGGGGGAAAAGAATAAACACACTTTAAAACTTGTACAGCATTGCCTACCAGTACACACATACACACACACTCACACCCACACACACTCACACACACACACACACACACACACACACACACACACACACACACACACACACACACACACACACACACACACACACACACACACACACACACACACACACACACACACACACACACACACATCTCCGTATTACCTACCTGTCCATGGCTTTACACACGGTCCCACGTATATGTCCATGTGTTACCCCATCCTGCATCACACTTGTTAACATACACACATTGATACCACTAATTAACATCACAGTCCACTAAATGCCCACACAAGCAGCCACAACACAAGGCCTGTTGCTACATTACCTGCCTGACCTGTGTGTAGTGGATTTACATGGTCTCAATGCTGTCATTCGGTATGCACCCTCTGTATGGCTGGAATGATGCCCATGGCCCCTATATGTGTGAGCTACTATGTTGTACCCATAATAGCTCCCACTGGTGTGTCATGTGTATGTAATGCTCAATACATGCCAGATATGCTGCTCCGTCAGCCCATCCTGTGTCAGCTGTATTATTTGGATACACTCCCTGGTGTTGGCTATTACTTCCCCAATGCATCTGTAGAGCTGTATACGTGGGTTGTAGGTGACCTCTCTGCTGACTGCAATATTAAGTGTGGACCTGGAGTCTACCTTCCCTCTGGATGCCTGTTCCATGCTACAGACCATATTATACTATTTGCTGCCCTTTGAGTACATGACAGGTATTCCTGGTGTGTAATGTGGCACTTCATGTCCATGTACTGCACTGTCCCAAAGGGGGGAGTACAGCCATATGAACACCCCACAATCACACATGTACATAGATGGCCACACACACAAACACACACATGCACACACACACCATACATGCATCTACCTCTCACCACTTCACCAGAGTGACCCTGCAGGCAAACTAACCACCAGGATGCACACACACACACACACACACACACACACACACACACACACACACACACACACACACATACACAAAGACATACAGGTGAGGTTGCACAATGATCATACACACAGTCCTCCTATTACCCATCTGCCAACATGCAGAATATATGGTACAGAATAGCCTGCAGTTCAACTATAGTCAATCCATGCTAGCAACTGTATACATGTGTATGACGCATGTACTATGACTAGGTGATGCCCCTTCCCCTGGATACCACTGCACCCATGTACACAGTACTGCTATGCACCTGTTCTGCACCCTGCCTTGTACTGTGCACCACAACTCAT
Organism: Protopterus annectens; assembly: GCF_019279795.1. Classification (NCBI taxonomy): domain Eukaryota; kingdom Metazoa; phylum Chordata; order Ceratodontiformes; family Protopteridae; genus Protopterus; species Protopterus annectens. Next base: position 269,945,514 of record NC_056744.1, on the reverse strand, counting down.
AGGTGTACAACCCATTGCAGAATGTGTAGTACTGTGTCAGTTATGTAAGCTGTACCTCTCACAGCCCCTATGTGTTTCAGCAACACATACCTGGAATAATATGTGGACTGTTGCCACTGGTGAATGCCTGATGCCTGATTTACAGCTGTCAACATCAACAGACCATGTATGACCACTGCAGAAATGCTTACACTGACAATCATCAAAGCATACCATGGCTATGCGGGTGCACACACCTTTATTGATTTTACACACACATCCATGATCTACCATGGGACCACAGCACTGCATATCTTAGCAGTACACAAGCCCGGTATGTAACATATGCCCTGTACTTTCATGTGCAGTGTCTACAGATTGTGTTAGGTGTGCGGCTGTTGACTGTAATGCATACACACCATGTGGGCATATGTATCCACACCCTTATCATGATGGTTTATCACACCTCTTGTTGTGTGTACTACAGCAGTCACTGCTCATGGCAGGGGTATACCAGCATGGGCCTTCTGCAATTGCCAGTGTATGTTCAGCCTACCCTACACATGTCCCCCTCTACTGCATGATTGCAAGGTCTACTCATGTGTACATCCCATGGTGTTCACACAATGCCATCACTATTGCAGTGTGGGTAGGGTTACGGCTGCCACAGGTCCTGAACCTGACTATATGCAGATAGAGCCATTGCTACCATCCTTAGGATCCCTGCTGCAATGCACTGGTGTGTCATGCTAAGCCACCCCCTCAGCTTTTATGCAGATGCATGACAGGTAAGCCCTACACATTTGTGTCTGCTTGCAGTGTCCCATACACTGAACACCACATATTGCAGCCTAGACCCATCTGATAATGTGGACTACTGTAATGCCTTATGCCATAGTGTATCTCTGCAGTGGTTGGCATTGTCCTACAGGTATATACACTGGTGTTGCACTGTATATGGGTGTTGTTCAGAACATGTCACTACTGTAGGCCATGTCTACCAACAGTATGTTACTCCCTGTAGTCATTCCACAATGACAGGATGTTAGTTGTCATGCAGGTGGTGACATACCCTTTCAATACCCCATCATGGTCACCCCTGTGAGACCGTGCATTTCACAGCAACAATACATGCATATGTACAGCATGCATTCAGGGTAGGTGTGCTAGATGTGTGCATGGAATATACCATCACCATTACATGTCCTGTGTGTTGGCATGCATCTACATAAGACATACTCACCAGCTACAGGCTTCTGCCTTGTTGTTACCCCAGAGGGACCTACATAAGAGGGTGAGAGATGCAATGTCAGTGGCCACACCTATGGCACTGCTACAGGCTGGGTGAAGTACTACCATATATCAATGGTAAATTTACACAATACTTCCACATCTGGACATCTGTTTATCACTACACAATATATCTATGACATTTCAGATATCCATGATCTACTTGTACCACTGCCGATATTTACACAACAGTGGTCTACTGATGCGCCCTGTGTCCTTACCTGCACACTCCTCGGCTGTTGTGTGTGTGTGACATCCACCTCCACGAAGGGGTCCAGTGGTTGTTGGTGTTCTGGATGCACAGGTGCTACAAGGCTAAAAAAGCAATGAAGGTGCTGAAGAACATAAACGAAAGGCTTTAATAACATGAAGCGCTTTTAGTCCAGTACAGTGACTGGACTTCATCAGACAAATAACAAAGACACTACATATCCTTTTATATGCAATTAAAATCATGTGGTTAACAAATAACGTAAATTACTCAGTCAATCACTTAAAAATATCAATTAGTCATTGTTGAATACTATATTCTACTAAGCAGCCTTAAAGATGAATACTTAAAAACGTACATGTGAAGAAGTGTCGAATCTCTAAACCACAAACTTTTACAATAATTTCTTACTTTAAAATTATATACATAAGGAGATATGAAAATAAATATAAATAAGTAAATAAATAAATACATCCTGAGGTTCAAAATACATTCATAAAACGTTCCTATGTATATATGTATATATATATACATATATATATATCTAAAATTTCATATATGTATAACCAACTCATGTGTAATTAATTATGATATAAGAACGCATACTTTTTCACTATTCTGTAATTGTTAAAATCACTTTAAATAATCTAAATTAAACTTCATTTCATACATTAAAACAAATTACTAAGTCTAAAAGTGAGTACTATAACCTTATTAACAACTTACTAAATCAAGGGCAAGTATTATAACCCTAGAAAAATTCTACAAAATACAACAGAACGTGTCACTATATCAAATTACCGTCATCTATTTAAACTCATCAATTTAAAAAAACAGGAGATAGAACAAGTATCATTCAAACCTGGATAATGATAGGAATTAAGCCTAAATTGCCACAAAAGTTCAAGTTTTTCTAACAACCAATTACTAGGGCCACCCCTTAATTGGTGTACAATTTGGTCTATTATCCTAAAGTTAAAACTATGTGAAGGGTAGTTAGTAATATGTCTAGCTAAAGCATTTTCGATTTTATTTTTCCTAATAGCATATAAATGTTCATAAACACATTCTTTAAATTTTCTCTCAGTCTTCACTACATAGTAAACTGGGCAGCTGGAACACTGGGCTAAATAAACCAACATTTTAGTGTTACAATTAAACCTTTTCTTTATAGAATATGTAATTCCTTCTAAACAATATTTCTGGTCAGTGGCTATGAATCTGAAAATATTGCAAGACTCACACTTATACTTGCTCGGATTACTGACTTCCATGGGAATCGGTTTCTCTAATAATTGTTTTAAATTATTTCCTTTTCTAAAAATTATTTTCGGAGTAAGCCCTACTTTATCCATAATAAACTTATCATTAGTTACAAAAACTCCAGTTTTTCATGACAATCTTCCTAATCTCTGCTGCGTCAAGACTGAAAGTCACAATAAAACTAATGTATTTAATAACATTAGTTGAGGCTACATCCAAAGTACTTACAAAATCATCCACATTAACATTATGAATGTCTTCTCTAAATGGATTTGTTAGGGTCAATAATTCATCTGCTAAAGCTAAAATTGGTTTATAAAAACATACTGACCATTTCTGTGTAACTTCAGTCAATAAGTCCTGGACAAGTGGTTCAGGATAACCTCTCATAAGGAACATTTGGATAAGAAGATCACATTCAGCCTGATAGTCACAATCCTTCATGACCATCCTGGCTGCTCGGACAAACTGACCTTTAATGACAGAGCGTTTTTGACTAAATGGATGTAGATTTGAAAAATGGAGGAACGTATTAGAATACATTTCTTTCCTATAAATCAGGGCTGTATAACAACCTAAATTTACATCTTTCTTCACTAATACATCAAAATAGGAAATACTCTCCACCCCAAAGTTACTAGTGAAGGTTAAGAAATCAATGCTTTCATTAAATTCCTGCAAAATGGCCTTAGCTCTATGTTCATCTCCATCTAATAAGATGAAAATATCATCTAAAAAACGGGTATAGTAAGAACAATGCCACATAAATTATTCATTGGTAAAAATATAAAGGTGTTCCTATTGGGCTAAAACCATATTTGCAAAGCTTGCACCACATGGTGACCCCATAGCTACATCAATGCGTTGCAAGTAAATCTCATTTTCAAAGAAAAGGAACTTGTTAGATAAAATAATATTAAGCAATTCTTTGACCACTCTCAACTCAATGACAGGAGCAATATACCTTCGCATTCTGGCTAAAACAAGTTCTAGTCCTTCTTCATGTGGGATAGAAAAATATAAGTCACAAACATCCACAGTTAAAAAATTACACTCAGGTTTAAATTCAATTAAGGAAATATCTGATAAAAAAGACCATGAGTCACAGCAAATGTGTTTTTCTTGGCTAATGTATTTCTTCAAAATGTTATCTACCAGTTTAGTACTTGCATAAGTAAGGGAATATCTTGCATCTACTAATCCCCTCATAGGTGGATCCAGTAATTTTTTATGTATTTTTGGTAAACCAAAAATTCTCGGTAAATGAGGAAAAAGGTTAGTCAAATAATTCAATGTACTACGATCAGTTATTGCCTCAATAAACAAATCATTAAGATATGTATTAATTCTATTATAAGCAATATTCAGTTCGTTAAGACTAACCTTTTCATATGTATCACTACCTAAAATCACTTTCATTCTCATGGAATAATCAAATGAATCCATTAGCACCAAACCCCTCCTTTATCCGGTTTCATCATTCTCAAAGTTTTTTTCGAAAATCAAATAATAATTGTTGTTCATAATTGGAAATGTTATATAACTCACTTCTCAATTTATTCCTGTTCCCATTTAAAGCAGACCTAAAATCGAATTCACAAATCTGTTCAAAAACATTCAACACTGGATGGGTGGGTGGGTTAAAAGTACTAGGGATATACAAATTGTCACGTAAATGTTCGTGTCCATTAAACAAAATTGCTAAATTGAGTTTTCTGATAAAACATTTGAAATCCAAAAGTGTCTTAGCCAAGTCAGAAGAAAAACTTGGAATAAATTTAAATCCCTTAGATAATAAATCAACTAATTCACCAGCAAGTTCATAGTTAGAAAAGTTGTATATTTTAAAGTCTCTGCTCAAATTCGTTACAATTTTACACTGATCTTGACTGTTAGAAACAGTTTGTTGTATTACCTTTTGAACTTCGCCTTCCCCCTCATGTTGTAGGGGTTCTGCAAATTTCCTTTTGTGGGATTGTGGTTGTTGACTCTCTGCTGGTGAAAATTTTGACGAGTAACTTGTAGTGCCTCAGAATACGAACTTTTATCTGTGTTTGTTTGTCTCCCACTGTTTGTATGCAAGTTGTTGGCATCCTTTCTAGCATTCTCACTCCATTCTACATCTCAGGTACTGCTAGACGGTTGAGGTGATGTTGCTTCCACATCAGTAGATCCAAAACATGGATTCTGATTTGATGAACTAGTTTGTTGTGGTCCAATCCTATCCCAGATTTGCGAAAGGGGTGGATTTGGATACGCAGTTCCTCGACTGTATTCACCCCGATCCCTTTCAAATTTTTTTATTTTGGTAGTTTTCAACTTGTCTAATCGTTGGCTAATACTCAAAAAAATTCAGTTGTAATCGTAATGATATCTAGGGTAGTCAACATGCCTTCTAATATCATTACTCAGTTGTTCTACTTCCCCTGAGAGACTATTGACCTCTAGCTGATAATGTTTACACATCATATTCATTAGTTCAATGCCTTGTTTATTAAAAAGTTCCAAGAATTCCATATGAAATGGGGAACCCGTTTGAAACCCTTTGGGATACTGCCAAGATCTTAAACTTTTTGGTACAATGCTAAGCTTACTACATTCAGTAAAGTAAGCTATTTCTAATTGAAGTTTTTTTGTGTTTTAACAGTTTATGATCAAGTGATTTCAATTGTAACACTAATGAATTTTCACTTCCACCTGCCGATGTCACGGAACTATGCTGTAAGCCATCTGACCCAAGGACGGGAAATCTTTTAACCAGTCCTGAATGTCTGGAACACTAATAAGCCCTGTGGAAGTGTTTCAAAGTTATTCAGGTGTTGATTGAACAATAAAATCTCCCCCAGTTTGTCCCCAAATTACCGCTGGTTCAATTCTAAGTTCACTGCTAGATCACTTGTACAAGTTGAATTCTCGGGGCCGTTATTTGCTTGGAAGTTAATATTCGAATTATTGTTCTACTCATTCAAAGGTAGATGTTGGTTAGTAACTGTAGGTAAAGTCTGTGTAGAAATAAGTGGAGCTTGTGAAAGAGACTCAACATGGGCTGCTAAATCATCCAGAGGTTTTGTCATTAAGTTAATCAAAATAGTCAAGTTGCCACTATCATCTGGTATCGATTATAAAGATTCCCTTTCCAAACTATAGTTAACTCCAGACGCCATAGAAACACAAACTGGTAAAAACAACAAATATAAACACTAAAAAAGCAATGAAGGTGCTGGAGAACGTAAACAAAAGGCTTTAATAACGTGAAGCGCTTTTCATCCAGTACAGTGACTGGACATCAGACAAATAACAAAAACACTACATATCCTTTTATATTCAGTTAAAACCATGTGGTTAACAAATAATGTAAATTAATCAATCAATCAGATAAAAATATCAATTAGTCATTGTTGAATACTATATTCTACTGAGGAGCCTTAAAGATGTATACTTAAAAACGTACATGTGAAGCAGTGTCGAATCTCTAAACCACAAACTTTAATGATAATTTCTCACCCACCTCCACAAAGGGGTCCAGTGGTTGTTGGTGTTCCGGATGGGCAGATGCCACAAGGCTGGCTATGAGCTCCTCCACATGTGTCAGGGGGGATGGATGGCATGCCCCCCCCCCTGTAGTGAGGTGATCCCCTGGACTGCGGCAGCACACTGACAGGCATTGTAAAGCAGGTTGCTGCAATGATGCCAGACCTGTTCAGGACTGCAGTTATGCAGGCCAACGTCATTGACCCTGTGGACTAGATTATTCCACAGGGTGGTCCACTCCTACTGGTCATGAGCTGTCCTGCCAAAGAGAACCTGGTAGTGCTGTAGCAGGTGGTTAATGATGACCTCATTTTCATCTGCTGAATACAGGTGTAACCTGATGTGTGACATCTTGCCTGAAAGACATGAAGATGGAAACAGGCCCAAGCAACTCATATGGCAAGGCTACCACAGTTCGTAATACACATCTCTGTCACCCCCCACACCATATCAGCATCAACAGACTGTACACACAACTCATTAGGTATGGCTACAGCTTAACTACCATTTGAACAGATTGTGTATTGTACCACACCTTCTGCTATGTGATTGTAGCCATGTCCCCTGAGTGGACACTAACATTGCTGGCCTGTTACAGACTATTCACTTGCATGCCATTGTGAGGGCCACTATGGTTACATATATACCAGTGGTATGACTGCTCAGAGATTGCTGCACATCTGACAGTCTGTGTTATAGGGGGGATCTATGCATGCTGATGGACGGGATTGTGTAGACTATTGCTACCAACAAATGTACTATAACAGTGACACAATAACATGTATATGTTCTATTGGCCAGCTGCTCCACCTCTCCACACGCATCTGAGCAGGATACCTGGCCACATCACATCTGTGTGCCAACCTGGGGCCTCCTCATGTACTGTTACAGCAATACCATCAGGTGGAACCACCCAGGGGATGTTACCCCCCCCCCCAGGGCGCACACCAACATGTTCCTGTGCCCTGAGCTCAGGTCTAGGGTCTGTTCCATACCGGGCTCCACAAACACATGAGGGATGTGCTACATCAGTCTGAGGTACCCAATACACATTCACATGGCCAAAATGCTCCTCCTGCTCAGCCTCCAGAACTGGCACCTTCAGGACGTGGACTGCTGTTGGCAGTAGCAGTTGGTGGGAGCCTTGTTCCCATTGTGCCCATATTGGGGACCATGGGGTATCCACATCACAGAGCACACACATCATCCATGTTGTTTACCCACCACATGTCTCATACCACCTCTGTAGACTGTCCTCTATATCTACGAACCCAAACCACCTCCACATGTTTATCTGCCATATTTCTCCATATTCCCATTGCATACTTCACAGATGGGGACAATGCGGTGCTAAGAAGGGACTATCATGTGACATTCCCATCCATGGTGCACACTGCCAGCTGTCGATATCTGTGTGTATTGCTATGTGTGCTGCTGCTTCACACATAACACACATCACTGTGGAAGTGATATAGGGGACAAGTCTTTACATACATATTTGTTTGTGTGTGTGTTTGTACATATGTAGACATGTGCATATAGGTATATATCTATATATGTGTAGATATATGTGAATTCATATATATGTGCACACACATATATATATATATATATATATATATATATATATATATATATATATATATGTCTACACATGGGTATATGTATATTTCTGGACATACATGCTGATATAAATTTATCCTTATATATTATATATGTGACATCTGTACATATGTAGAAGTGCATGTAGGTATATATCTATATATGTGTAGATATATGTGAACTCATATATATGTGCACATATATATGTCTACACATGGGTGTATGTATATTTCTGGACATACATGCTGATATACATTTATCCTTATATATTATATATGTGGCATCTGTACACATATGAATACCTATATGTGGGGTACATTCAGACATCAGCTCCACAGTCTCACAACACCTTCCTGCACAGCTGCACTGTTCTGCCTTGCTAAAACACAAACATGTGCTACATATGGACACGGCCTGACATTAGTGGGGTATATGTGGGACCTGTTTGCAGGTAACCCTATTACATACCTATGGCATTCTGGCATGCTACATTGCAGATTCACCTGAGTATCCTGCCAGTGATGGTCCATGGCTCCCACATGTCCATCATAATGGCATTACTTCCACCACCAGCTATTGGCCATGTCATATGCATAATCCCCAATACACAACACACACTATGATGGCTTACATCTTGTCTGTCAGTGAAGACCTGCACAGTTAACAGCTATGGCCCACTACCTACAGGGACAAACACTATTGTCCATAGCAGTTGTTCAGTTGAACATCATCACAACAACACCTGATGGCACATATAACTCATTCCACATCATCTATCACATTACAATGGACCAGGTACTACATTCTAATACATGTACATATGCTTCACATACCAGTTGTGGGATTGATGTATTTATGAATGGCAGCTGCCTAAATACCTGCATTTTTAGCTGTTAGTTTGCTGAGCTGTATGTTTTTTTTTCTGCGCTTGCTTGCCTGCTTGCTCTCTCTCCAGTGAATGAATTGAGCTGCTTGGGGTAGATTGCAGCCTGGCTTTAGTAGGTGATGCACTTGATCAGTTGATGGCCTCTGCACCAATCAGTGTCCTACACTTGCTAACTACACTCAGCTTGTTGTGTAGTACTTCCAATTACGACTGTCATGGCAACCACCTACTATAAATCCCTACATCATGTGGGAGTGGTCTCTTTACCTTTTCTGTGTGATGGGCATCCTTCCTGTGTGTGGGCATCAGTGTTACAGACAGCAAGTAGCAATACCTCTTCCAGGGGAACCGGCACACTCAGGCCAACTACATATTTGTAGGAGGTTCCAGAACTACAGACAGAAGTGCGAGTAGAGTTGTGTTATGCTTTGTATAGTACTGGTGCTACAGGGTGTGTGTGTGTGTGTGTGTGTGTGTGTGTGTGTGTGTGTGTGTGTGTGTGTGTGTGTGTGTGTGTGTGTGTGTGTGTGTGTGTGTGTGTGTACATACTACTTTACCTTGGAATGCAGTCTGTCAGCATAGCTTTCAACTGTGGGCCTATCCTCTTGATGGCCAGAGGTGTGCCTATCATGTTTTGTCTGTCCACCACACAGGTCCTATGTCAGATATTTCACTGGCAGTGTGTGTGTGTGTGTGTTGAGTGCTGTCAGTGCATGGCTACATCCGTTTATGTTTCTAACCTCAATTCCCTGGCTAAGGGTATGTTGCAGATTATCCTGTAACACCAACGACTTGCTTAGTGTATGGCAGCAGTTTTCCACATATGTGCCTGTGGTCCAGCCTCTGTCCTCCAACTCCATACAAAGCTTTGCAAATATGACATGTTGTCAGGGGTTGTTCTGTAGTGGGCTGTGTGTATATCACACTGCCATTGCTGCCATCAGTCCACTGCTGTTGTATCCCCCACACAAATGGTGGGGCTGGGGCCGTATATAGGTGTGGGCTTCACCTACACAATACATGTGTGCTCTTATGCACTCCAGCGGCCAGTGTAGGTAACAGTGGTATATGGCCCTGTATTATTGAGTCTGGGGGGGGGTGCACCATAAATGACCTAGGCTGTTACAAAATGTGGCGGTATCAGGGGTGAGCTGCCTTAAGGTATCTGGATGTACAGTACCATATACTTCACCTATATTTACATTACTCACATAAATTGGGTTAATGCAGGCCTACTGCCTCCTACCATACAGACTGTTCTGTTTGTCAGTGTGCTTGTGATGTTGTCAGTTATGCCTTGTTATGTAGCAGTTACATCCCATTTGGTCAGCTGAAGTTTTACCACCTAGTGATTTTGTACAGAGTGTAGATAGAGGTTGCTGAAGTTAAACTATACACCTGCATTGCATACTGTTGATTGTTTGGTATCCTGTAGCCCAGTCTGTCTTTACTAATGTACAATTTGAAGGCCTTGGCCTGGGCAGCAACAGTTGTGAACCTTTCCAGACTACTATATTAGTATAACTGTTTTACAGTTGCATTACTCTGTTTATATGGATGTCAATGTCTGAACAGCTATATGACATGGCATATAGAACTGTAATAGTACACAAATAAAGGTTTTCCATTTCTGCAAACCAGTGTATGGTGTTTTTTCTATGACCTCTCTGTGGGTATATGCTGCAGGCAACGATTGAAATTTGTATGTGTGGCCCATACAGTGTCCAGTTCAGGTGTGAACTGTAGGCATAGTGGCTGTTCCATATTGTGTGCACCTTCTACATATGTATCTTACTGTACATATCTCTGTGTGTGTATGTATAGCTATATATGTGTGTGTGTGTATATATATATATATATATATATATATATATATATATATATATATATATATATATATATGTGTGTGTATATCTGTATCTGCATATATGTGTCTGTGTATATGTATCCTGGGATTGTTGATAGCTTCCACATTTTACATTTCCTATGGGAGCCAGACTTTACTGCATGATATGTTATCAATACTGGCCTGACATCATACAGGTGGGTTGTAGTACTGTTAACATTTTGTGCCCATGTCATGTCAGGTCCTCCTTATGGGATCTGTAACACTTGGTAGTGTATTGCAGGGCGGACATGTTTGGCTGTGGTGGGGGGGTATGCCTATTCATACATGACGTATATTGTTTGGAGCGTCTCAACCCCACTAATGGTGCATGTGGACATGTTTGTTTTTGTTAATCTACCATTGCTATCTACAGATGTGTGGCAATATATATATATATATATATATATATATATATATATATATATATATATATATATATATACACATATATAGATATGTTGTATATGTTTAGATATTAATATATTTACACACACGCATACATCTGGGTGTTGGTATACATTCTCTACTGTTACATGACTGGGATAGATGTTATGTTTATGAAAACATCATGTTTATGTATATCTGGCATGGCTTACTGGTAAATCACTTTGTCTATGGTATGCAGGTTTCTGTGTTTGAGCCTTGAAGAGGCTGTTTATTTTGTTGCTGGGCAAAACATGGGCCGTTGGATACAGAGTGATTAAGGCACTTTAAAGAAGTTGTAACTGGGTTTGCATGGATTTGAGTGGAGGTAAGCACTGCTAACTTCCAGTTACAGTTTTTTATACACAGTTAGCTTCTGAATTGCTTAACCAGTGTAGGCATTGCTTACCTCCGCGCAAATGTACTTAAACACGCTTACTAGTGCTTACATATGCTTACTACTGCTTATTTGTGCTTAAACCTGCTTATTAGTACCTTATTCATTATGACACTGACCACATGTGCATTTCCTGAAGTACTCTAGTTCATAAATATATGTTATTTAGTGGATTTTGCAACAAACATATTGGTTATAACGTGCTTTGCCATGTAAAATAGAGTGTGGTGCAGTAGGACTTGAAATGGGAATGCCTGCTCGTTAGGCAAATTCTCTGTCCACTACACTATTGCTGTGCTGTTTCATTTGCCTATATCTGCCTTGTTATCCTCTTCAGCCTTTTAAGCTGCTTTAACCTTAGCTAAGCAATGGGCACACCCGCGCACCTATGGTTAGCTGTACTCAGATTTTTAAAAAAAATTAATAAAAGGGTTTCTTAATTTAATTTTTATGTAGTTATGCTGTTGTACACATGGGGGTCTGTTGGTGGGGATATGCGGACACCTATGAGCGGACGCGTTCATTTCTTAACACTTTCTGCTGTTCTACATTGCAGGGGCATGTTTATTCTGAAAGCTCTGCTCTCAGACATGGCCCCTGCACTCATACACACTCCATGTAAGCCTAAGAGCTCGGGCAGCATGCTTTATTGATATTCATGGTGCACTGCCATCCATCTCCTAAATGGGTGCTTCGGTGCAGGACTAAGCTAGTCCTGCACGGAAGTTTAGTAAATCTGGGGGCATGTGTGTATCACATACTTGTAAGAATCTCAAGTATGTCTTGGGAATGCCCAGTTCCCCTTGGGTTCTAATCCAGAGATGGTGATGCTTGTGTCAACATAATGATTTTTAATGAGCATATGTTCATGTTGAAATGCAACAAAGTTGAGTAAATATCTGAACTGTGCATTTTAACTACTTGTTTCATAATGTTTCCTCTATTTCAGTAAACATTTTTTTTCTTTTATTTTCATTGTTTGCATGCCATTTGGCATTGTGCACTCTGGACTGGCACCAGTCCCTAGAAGTGAACTACAGTTCACTCCATAAGGAAAAAAAGTGAAAATTTTAATTTGGGCTGCCTTCTGTAAAACAAGCAAGTCTGGGGCAGGTGCGCATACAACAGCACTCCGGATAGAAGTAAGTGAATAAATTCCACCTATCAGGTAATTATTTCTGTGGCACAATGTGTACATGAGGTGAGTGCAGAGTCATAAGAGAGGCAATGAAGAATTTGAAACCAGTTTACTGTAATATTTTTTATTACTGGCTTCAGAATGACTATTAACACGCAATGCTGTATATGAAATGAACAGGCCAAAGTCTGTAATACATGCTAAATATCTTAATTATAGACTATATGAATGTATGATACATAACTGTGTTTATTGTAAACTCACCTTTTCTCATTACTAATAATAATAATATGTGCTCTGGATGTTGTAAGATATGAACATTTTTCAGTGTGCTAACACAGGAGGTGTAACATGAGTAATGTAAACATTCATGTAATATATTTATTTATTTACTGAGATTTGTTGATTGAGAAAGCCAGAAACCAATTTTCAGAGTAGGCCCAGTGAGAAAAGTTCCGCAGTATATTATAAAGTATTAGAAAGTATTGTAAAAACATAATAATCAAGGATACATGTATAAAAGGAGAGATAGGCAATACAGTACAATACAAAATTACATTACTAAACTTTTAGCTCCACAAACATAACATAACACATTAATAAAGTATACATGTATGTAAGCAGAGATATGCAGTACAATACAATACATAGTTTACATTACTAAACGTTAAGCATTACATTGCATTGGTAAGAAGTTGCATGTGCAGCATTGCATGGATGTGCAATAATACCATATGTAGTGTGAATGTGAGAACAATTGCTTAATGAGCACAAGGCTGAAATATTTTTATGACCTGCCATTAGAATCTTTCTTAATAGGAATTAGTTAAGGGACATTTTTTAGGGGACTTGTTTGTTTGACAGAGTCAGGAGGGATTTTTTACGTAGTGCAACTTTACTGCTGATTTAAAGGTTTTTATACTGTCATTTTGAGTTATTTGTGAGGGTATGACATTCCAAAGTTTAGCAATGCCATGGGAGTACAGACATTGTCCAGCTTTTTTGTTCGGTTTGGTTACTGTTAACAGTTGTTTACCTGAGGATCTTAGTGTTCTTGAAGGAGTGTATGTTTGTAAGATGGAGCTGAGTGCAGGGCAAGAGTTGAGTTTGAAAATTAGTTTATGAGCTAAGGTTAGTTGGTTATAGTGGAGATGGTGGGAAAACTCGAGCCAGTTCAGTTATCTAATAGCATGGCAATGGTGTGTGTGGTAGGGCTTTCCTGGGGCAAATTTAGCTATTTTATAATAGCAAATTATAGTTTATTGGTATAGAAAGAAACTATAATCCTTGGTGACTTCAATATTGACTGGAAATGCTTTGCTACTGACCACCCTACTTCTCATATCAACCTTCATGGTTTCTCACAGACCATCACCTCCCCAACTAGAATTAACAAACCAACCAAAAAAGAGAGCACCTTGGATTGGATCCTTATTAATAACCACCATCAAACTTACAAAGTAGGTGTCCTCCCTGACGATGTAAGTGACCACTCCTTGACCTATATAATCAGGCAAAAGATTGATATCCCACACCAAACATCATATAGGACTATACGGTCAAATAAACAGTTTAACCAAAGGTTATTCCAAACTGAACTTAGCTCTTGTGATTGGTCTCCCCTAAAAATCCTCCCACTTGAAGAGGCTGTTATACACTTTAACTCTACCTTCTTAAATATCCTTGACCAACATGCACCAAAATGTACTATCAGAACTAGGTCTAAACCAGCCCCATGGCTCTCTAAAGACACCAGGAAAAAAATGTTACTCAGAAATAAAGCCTGCACTAGGCGGAGAACTACAAAAAACTTAACAGATCAACAAACATTTAGACAAATGAGAAATATGATAAAAAAAGCTATACTTTCAGACAAAAAAAAACTTTTACTGTAAGATGCAGCAAACTAACCTAAACAACCCCCAGAAATTCTGGGCAAGTATCAATAGTCTGTTACACCCCGGTCACTGCAGTACACCAACCCCAACTGGTGCTAATCATGAAACTCCCAACCAAACTGCTAATGTGTTTAATACCTTCTTTACCGAAGCCATCCAATCTCTTGCCAGCCACCTAATCCCTGACAGCTCCAGCCTTCCTAACCTCATCTCCAGCTCTCTTCCTACTTTCCTATTCCAACTCATCTCCACTAATTTCATCCACAAACTCATTCTAAAACTTAAGCCTTGTACTCCTTCTGCTGACCAGATTCCAGCACAATATCTGCAAAAAGCTGCCAAAGCAGTAGCTTATCCAATATCAATCCTAATAAACAGAACCATTAATGAGGGAACCATCCCAGTCATCTGGAAAATCTCACACATTATCCCCCTACATAAAGGAGGCAACTCAAATGAATACTCTAACTACCGACCTATAGCCCTACTATCCCCCTTAGCAAAATAATGGAAAAATGTATTCATCATCAACTTCTAGACCACTTACTAAAACATAACCTACTTGCACAAAGCCAACATGGCTTTAGACCATACCATAGTACCACTACAGCCCTCTTATCTTTCACTGACACTATTAACAGAAATCACAATAATAATACTCTCTCTTCAGCCCTATTTATTGATCTATCAAAAGCTTTTGATATGGTTAACCACACATTGCTTATTAACATTCTTAAATCACTTTCTCTCGATACTCTAGCTGTACAATGGTTTAGCTCCTACCTAAGTGACAGACAGCAAGCTGTTATGTGGGAAAATAATCTATCATCCCACCTACCAGTTACACTAGGTGTTCCCCAGGGCTCTATTCTTGGTCCTTTACTATTCTCTATTTTTATTAATGATCTCTGCAAAGCAACTCCTCATGCAACCAGTATACAATATGCAGATGATTCAACAATAATCTGCACAGCCAAATCTTCATCAGAACTACAGTCCTTAACTCAGGAAATGTTTCACACAATAGAGTCATGGTCTTAAAATGCTGCCTCCTCCTTAATCCTAAAAAAACTAAGCTCCTGCTGTTTACCCCTACCCGGAAGCACGTACATATTGATTTCTCTGTTACTTCTAACAATGGTACCCTCATATCCCCTGACACTACCACTAAGCTTCTAGGAATTACTATAGACAACAACCTTAACTTTGACTCCCATATTAATAACACAATAAAAACAGTTAACAGAAAAACGGGCTCTCTATATAGAGTCAAATCATTCCTCACTCCAATAGCTAGATCTACTATTGCCCATTCTCATCTAATCTCAACACTCCTTTATGCCTCACCAATCTATACCAATCTGTCAAAACATAATTGTCTCAAACTAGCTACCTCCTATAATAACATTGCAAGATTTGCCACTGGCAATCCCTATAGAACCCATCACTGTAAGAATCTGAAACAACTAGGATGGCTTGAACTACCTCATCAGCTTCAATATAGTCAACTTATCATTGCTCATAAGATCCTCTACCACCCATATAATACCCCAATACTCTCAAATATCATCACCCCCTATAAAAATCTCACTAATTTATGATCAGCAAATAAATTGTTAATTAACATTAGTAAGTCAAACAACTTGGCAGGTGATTCTCTGTTCTCAAACTCTGCTGGGAGAAACTGGAACCTTCTACCTACTGAATTAACTTCTCTTCCTTCTCTACCCCTCTTCAAACAACAACTGAAAATACTCCTTAGAACAAAATGGCTACGCCCTTGTAACAACCCTGACTAACTGATTAAGATTACTTTTTTTACTTTCCCTCTTTTGTCAATTTTGTACTTATTGTATATGTAATCAGAACAGTTTATCTTTAACTTCTATGATTTGACTCATTATAAATGTCATTTTCTATATATTTGTAAATAGTATTTAACTATTGTCTTCTCTATTTTTGTATTTATTATTAACCAGGGTGTTTATATCTTGTAGATGATTACTAACCAGTGTGCTGTAAAATGTATCCCAGTATTCTGTATGTTTTTTCTATGTAAACTCTTGTTTTTCAGAGGGTGTTTTTTAATAGGGTGTTAATATCTTGTAGATGATTAAAACCAGTGTCTTGAAAATGTATCCCAGTATTTTGTATGTTTTTTCTATGTAAACTCTATTTTTATTCTACACAATTTTTTTTTTACTTTTTCATGTTTTGTCCTGGAGCTTTTCTTCCTGGGCCTCTACTGAAAATGGACATATATCCAGTTAGACGAGCCCGGTCAACAAATGTAAAATAAAATAAATGGTAAGGGTTGAGTGGAGGTTAGTAAAAATGGCACTAGCATATAGGAGGGAAGGGATAAGTAAGGTACTGGCAAGTTTTGTGTTGGTATGGTTGTCCAGGTAAAATTTATGATGCTAAAGTTTGCCTAATTAAAAGTGTGTTTTCTTTATTGCATTGAGAATATATGGCTCAAAAGTAAGTTTGTCATCTATTGTTATGCCCACCAATGTGGCTGTTTTCACTATTTCAGTTTCTGTACTGTCTTTAGAGAATATTTTGAAGTCTATGTCTGGTGGTTTTGAAGAGAATAGTAAAAGTTTAGTGTTTTTTGAGTTTAACAGGAGCTGTGCATTATTTGGCCAGGATTCAATTGATGTAAAAGCATTTTGTGGAACTATAAGGAGGTCTATGAAATTGTTAGAGGTGGATATTATTGTGGAATCATCGACGCATTGGATGAGTCTACCTAGTTGGTTAGCTTTGTGCAGATATTTGATGACGGTATTAAAGAGTAGTGGTCCTAATATGGATCCTTGTGGGTCTCCAATGCTGTTAGCTTGATAGTCAGATTGAGCATTTTGCCATCTTATGAACTGTTTCCTGCTGTTAAGGTAAAAAGTAAACCAGCTGAGTGCATTAGTGGAGCATCCTAGTTTTGATAGTTGGTTTAGTAGTTTAGTATGGGATACTGTGTTGAAAGCCTTTGATACGTCCAGTAATATTATTGAGGTAGGATGACCAGCATCCAAGTCTTTTTGAACAGTATCAGTGAATGCAAGCAAGGATGTGATGGTGCTATGTCCTGGATGGAATCCATACTGGGTGGGGGCAAGAAAAGCGTTCTCAGAGAGGTGTTTAAATAATTATATATGAACGCATTTTTCTAAGATGTTTGATAAAGGAGAAAGTATAGAAATAGGGTGGAAGTCTGAGTGATCATGGGAATTTCCCCCTTTGTGTAATGATGTAATAATAGATGTTTTCCACAACTAGGGGACATAGCATTCTGAGACAGAGTGATCTATAAGTACGCGGACTGATTATGTGATAGCACTTGCTGCTAGTTTAGATATTCTGGGGGAAGACCATCTGCGGAAAGGGAGC
Organism: Protopterus annectens; assembly: GCF_019279795.1. Taxonomy (NCBI): domain Eukaryota; kingdom Metazoa; phylum Chordata; order Ceratodontiformes; family Protopteridae; genus Protopterus; species Protopterus annectens. Next base: position 269,927,618 of record NC_056744.1, on the reverse strand, counting down.
AGGGTTCCAGTTTGTTTAGGAGTTTGAGTATGAAAGAGGTGGGTACAGGCTGAATATTAAATGAGGGAGACAAGGGAGTACTAGTTGAGTTGTCTAAGGAAAAGGGTCTGTTATTAATAAGTGAGGAATTAGTGGAATATTGTGAGTTTGGAATTGTGTCTGGCAATGAGTCACTGATTAACTTTTGAATGGAGGAAATAAAATGGGTATTGAATTCATGGCAAATGTGTTGTGGAGTCTTATCTGGCGCAGGAGATTGGTTTTGTATGGTGCCAGGATTAAGTAGGGTGGAGATCGACTTCCAGAATTTTTTTTTGGATTGTTGTGTAAGGAGGATAGTTGAGATGAGAAGTAGTTTCTTTTATCTTGTATAACTAGTTTTTTGTCTTTATTTCAGAGTTGTCTGCAGTTGATTCCGTTTTGTTTTCTTTTATTTTTTTGCCATACATTCCATGCTTTGTCTCTATGTAGGAGACTTTGGTTGGTCTGTTTTGTTAACCGGGGGTCATGATTAATTTTTATTCGCTTGGTTCGTATTGGGGCTACGTTATTGAAATTATCCAGAAAAACTTTGTTGAAGTAGCTGACAGCCTCATCCAAGGGGACTGTTTTTTTAGTGGGGTCTATTATTGAGCTTTTAAAAGGCTTATGAATTTATTTTGGTTGAAGTGGGTGAGATTTCTTGATAGTTTATATGAGTGTGTTTTGGTTTTTTGGGGGAGAGTCCTATGAGTGTATGCTGGGAGGTGGTCACTTAGCATGTTGGGAAGGGAGCCTGAGTTTATGTAATTTTGTGGGTGGGATACTAGTATCCAGTCTAAGGTAGATCCAGATTCAGTAGATAGATCATGGGTAAGGGTGGTAATAAGCTGTGTGAAACTATGTAGATTTATGCTACTTAGTGGAGAGGAGGAAGTTAGGTTTAACCAATTAATATTGATGTCACCTAGGATTATGGTTTCATGTGAGATATTCTGTTTTTTATCCAGGTTAGAAAATCCTCTAAGATGGGAATATTTTGGCCTGGGGGAATGCAAGTTACTGCAATAGTTAAATGTCTGTTGCTATTGCTATGAAGGGATATAATTAGGAATTCTAAGTTTACAAATGTAGGGACTGGTTCGAAGTAGGTTGGAATATTTAGGGAGTTTTGATCGATTAATGGTATGCCGGCACCCTTGTTATGGAGTCTATCAGAGCAAATAATATTATAGCTGGGTGGAAAAATGTCAGTGTCGGCAATATGTGGTTTAAGCCATGTTTCTGTTACTGCAACAATATTTGGGGTGTGGGTAGTTAAACAGGCATGAAATTCTGTGATTTTACTACAAATGCTGCGTGTTTATTGTTTTTAGTTGAAGTTGTTGGTTATTTGAAGCAGAGGTGGGTTTTGGAGGATAATTTTGTCCGGGATTTGGATGTACATCCCCACATTGTATTAGTCAGAGGAGTAGGTGAATACAATTACATGTTTGATAGGTATGTGTGAGCGAGATTTGGGAAGGTATACAAGACATAATTTAAGTTTGGAGTTGGAAGGGAATATTCTTAATTTAGATACAGTAATGGTACATGATGCTAGTAAGGAGGGTGAAATGCTTGAGTAGCTATCAGTGTTTTGGGGTAGTGGAAGATTTTGGGTGCTAGATGGTTGTGAAATTAAGGTGGTGTGTGTAGAGGAAGCTAGTAGTAGGATAAGAAGAGTAATGTAGCTCATAATGAAAATAACAAAAGTTGTATGATGGAGTATGTTGGTTGGGAATGCCGTTGTGATGCAGATAAAAGAGATAGCTATGTTGGTGTAGAGGAATTGAGGTGGGTCTTAGTTAAGCTATTGTTGGAGGTAGTTTATTGAAAGATGCAATAATGTGGGGGCTTAGGTTAGGAATTGTTTGGTGTCTGGAACAATGGAAGGGGCAGAGAGAATATAAGTCTAAAGAAAGCGGGAGTTGGTGGGAATGGGGGTAGGGTAGGGGAAGCGAAGTGACCCACGAGTGAAGTGGAGTGTGAATGCAGTGGGATGAGCCTGGTTTATGAAAGCCGCAAAAGACCACAGTGATTTAAAAAAAAAATCTCCAAATGCTAGAATATAGTGCAGGTAAGAAGGGGCTATTATTATAGTGTACACTTCTTTTATCCTGCTGTAATGTGGGCTATTATACAGAGAAAAGTGAGTCTGTGGCTCAGAGTTAGGAATAGAGATGAAAAACAAACAAAAAAGTATGGGCAGCTGTTTCTGAGTATATGGCTGGATAACAGGGGAAATAGTAAGATACAAGGGATACAACAGATAAGATCAGGGCAAAAAGTGGGCAATTACAAGGAAAGCAAGTAGTTATAGCATACAACTTACAGGGCTGGGGTCAAAGAGATAGCAGCTCACAAGTAAATAACAGGGCTAAGAGTAAGGGGTTCTAAAAGCGAAAGCATACAACAAGAGAAAGAGGTATACAGAGGAATTTGTTTTTGCGATGAGCTTCAATGGGACAAAGATGCTACAATTAAATAAATAGGTTTAGTGAGCTAGACATACATAGAATTATATTTCTAACTTGTTCTTTCAGCTGGAGAGAGACACCCGAAACTGTTGAAGCAAGCCCGGTCACTGAAACATGCAATTCTATTGGTGGTTGGTGTACTTGGCCAGCATAGTGATTAATAGTTCCTTTTAGGTGGAAGGGGGTACTAAAGAAAAAGGAGTACAATATTACATTAACACAATAACTGGAACCAGTCGCTATGAATATTGTGTACAAACAGCACCATTTAACATTTCTAAGTGCACTGCAGACAAAGAATGTACCCTACATACTCACTAGATACTAGAAGCTTAGTTATAACTAAACTTCTGCCTAGCTAGGATACTGCAATAGCATAAGGTACAGTGTCAAATCTAAAAATGTCTGTTATCATGAGGTAACTTCAAAAATAACACAAACTAAAAGGAGTTTGGCGTGTTATGCTGCATGTGTGATAACATTTAGCCTTGAAGGTATAATACAGTTCAAAAAAACAGATTGACTAACAGCATAGAAAGAAACAATGTTACTGACTGCATCCCGTTGGCTATAAATATGCAATTAGGTCCAACAGCCACAGGCAACTACAGGATATATCCTATTAAATACAATTATAATGGAAAAACTCTACAGTTGTTTCAGTCCTGCTCTATGTGCTATAGCGCTAAACAATGTCTTGTTTGTGTATACAGTGAAACAGAAGGACAGACCTCTCGAGTAAGCACATATCCAGAAATCCAAAAGAAACTCTGCTGTTGTTGCAGTTCTACTGCACTACAAGCTACCATGCTAAAACATGTGTTATGTGTAAATATACAGAAAAACAATCCCTGCAATTAAGCTCATATGCAAAATAAATCAAAATGAGAAGTAGCCAGTTCAGTGGTAAAAGCCACTCCTTGCATCACTTATTCATAATTTGCTTTAAGAAACAAAAATTGAGCAAGAAATAACACTTACACTGGAAGCATGCTGCAGTAGGGAAACTGTTCCATTTGAGAGAGATTAGGGATTCAAAGATGGTGCCAAAAGGAGGGCAGAGAGTAAGTAATCTCAGTCAGCAAACAGTTAGAGGTGGGATACAGGATGGGGAGATGGATCAGTTCAGGAAGTGATAAAGCAGGTGTAACTAGAATGTGCCTGGCACTGGTGAAAGTATCCATATGTCACTATTTGTCATCCTGCCACTTATACAATATATTGTAAGCTTTGATGTCATGAGTAACTGTATGTACTGTGACAAGAATGACAGTCTGTCATTGTCTGTGTCCTCTTTCTGAGCAATTGCCATTACATGAAATCCTGGTTATACATAAACTAAATGCTACTTGTAATGATGAAAGCAGATGTCAAAAGGATGACTGTGTCATGGTAATGCTATAGTACCTTTACTTCTTGCTACATATATCCATTAAATACATTAATTTGGTCATTTTTATCAAAATTGTTTTGTATTTGCACTTCAGGCTGACAGTGCCAATCATGGTTCACTTCCTAAGGAAAAAGGGAACAAAATATTTTGGCCACATTATGTAACAAAAATGAGCCTAGCACTGTTGTGTAGCTATTGACACTCTGGCTAGTACTCAGAAGAAAATACACCTGACTGGTCACTTTCTCTATGGCACAAGGTGCAAGTGCAGTAAGCATAGAGAAAGACGACAGGTAATGCACTGCTGAAGTCAAGTTAAATGATAATTTTAAAGGGGGTTCTGAGTTTATGTTTTCATACATTTTGTTATATCGTTGTGCTGCTGTTCCCAGTATTGTTAGCAACATGTGAGCTGTTGACTGTTACCTTTACCATTATCTGGCATTACCTACAGTCCTGATAATATGTGACAGAGCTTAAAGTTATGATGTGGCAAGGAGATGTGGGAAGGACACGTCTCTGTAATGCAGTTCTTGCTCTGATCATTACTAGGTATACCATCTGATTGACGTAATTTTTGTTTAACGATGTTTATGTTTTTTTTTCTAATGTCTATTGCATTTGCTCTCTGCTCAGTAGCATACAAACACAGTTCATTCCTTAAGAAAAAAAGTGAAACGTTTCATTTCAGATGCCTTCTGCAGCAGACACAACATTGGCACTGGTGTGTGCCTATCAGCATTTGGGATAGTACTGCACTTGAGCCGTAAATTGCACCTGCCCATTTGCTTTCTCTGTGGCACAAGGTGCATGTGAAGTGAGTTTAATGAAAAAGAACAGCTGATGCAAGGTTCAAATACAGTTAGCACATAGTTCTACAGAGGGGGTCAAATGCCTTTTTTCACACTATTTTGGTAAGGAATGTCACAGTAAATGCATATGTGTATCATAACTGTGTTTAGTGTAACAAATGTATAACTACTGCTTGCTCTTGAAGCTCAGTAAAATAAGTGTAAATTATACTAAACATGACAATGATGATATTTAATGCAGAATGTAAATGCATATGTTTGATGTGCACAATATTTTTGTTACAATTCTGATGACATCACATATGTGGTATGTTTATGACAGTATGCCTTGTGAAATATATATGTAACCTAACCCACAATGTATTATTCACATCATGCAACTACATGCATATGAAATGTAATCACAAACACAAATACTGCCTTTTACAAAGAAATGCAGTCCCATGACTAAGTAAAGTCGCAAACGTATAGGCATCACTAAGGTATGTCTTTATTCATTCTTAAATTTGTATACCTCAAATTACCAAGTTAACAAGTCAGTTGCCTTGTGGCAATTGCAGTTGGTAAGTAAAGTTTAGCAGTTTACATTTTTTATCTTAGGTTCAATTCCCAGGTAGTAAGTACTATTCAGTCTTACTAGTGTGTAATTCCCAACAGCCCCATATATCACAAGTCATGCCATTTTTCCTTCAAACAACCATGATTTTTACACATGCCAGAATGCATTTTGGTGTTTAAGACTGGTATGTGTCAATTGTTTTGAACATCACACATTGCCAGTTCTCACTGACATTTTTACACCTTCTGTGCTTCTTGATGTACTCACTGCCAGTGCAGCTAGCAAACAATTGCTGTGCTTCCAATTACAGAAATGAGCTGCATCTCTTTGCTTACAAACTGTTACATATGCGATTTTAACTGGCTGCCAATCCAGACCGATATTCCTAGCTTGACTGCTGCAGACATGTTTGGCAATGGTAGGGTTGGTGTTCCATTTAGAGCACCAATTTGGGGTGTTGAAGAGTTCAGGATTTTTGTGGTACTCCTTTGAAGCACTGCAGCCAGAGGCTACTGCAGGGGGATTATACTGGGCCTTAGTATAAGGCTGAGGCTTGGAATAGCTTGACCAAGGCTGTTTCCAGTGCAACTGGCATTCCATGCACTGGTGACATTACTCCCCAGTGCATGGAATGCACTGGTGACATTACTCCCCAGTGCATTCCACTCCACTGGGGAGTAATGTCACCACCACTACTGAGGCTGAATTTAGGATTGCAAACACCCATCAGTTATGTAAGTATACTGACCTTTCACTTGTCATTGATATGGCATTAATAAACCAGCTAACTCAGTTATTCATTATGTTTGCAAATATATATATATATATATATATATATATATATATATATATATATATATATATATATATATATATATATAAAATCTTTCCTCTACTGTACAGCTGCGGCAGAAATAGAAGAAAACTGCGAGCTGCATTGGAGAGACAAACTGCTGTCAGAGAGGCACAGGGATAGTATGCATCAGGTCTGAATGCAAGACAGAGGAGTAGTTTATGTCCATCACTGTACATCTTCTTCAGCAGACATACCATAAGTTTTATATCAAGGATACATGCCTTTTTCAATAGTTTATGGTGATTGCATTAGGCAATCAATACATCAGTTTCATTGTGTGAGGTTTCAATACCCAGAAAAGTACATTTTTTTCAGGATTTTATTTATAAGGTATTAGCTGCAGTACTGCATTACATTAACAATCAAATTTTGACAAACACAAGTACTATCTCTTGAACCAGATATCTAATATGGCACAGTGAAATACTTGATCCAATTAGCCATAATACACCATTGTGTTTGATTGATTTTATGACACATTAATGCCTTCCTATCATATCTGGATGTGGCCAAGGTGCATTTATGTATTTGCAATATTGTTATATGTATAGAAAGATTTATGACAGGCCATTAATTTAATTATCTCTTTTCTGTCTCTCCCTACCCTATCTCTCTCTCTCATAAATCTCTCTCTCTCTCTCCATATATATATATATATATATATATATATATATATATATATATATATATATATATAGGTTTACTATCATATTGTCGAGCGCACATTGCTCGACTCTGCATATGAGTGACTTTTAACAGCAAATCCCATTAAAAATACCGAAATCGACATTTTCAACCACTCTATACCCAAAAACAAGTGCTAACATGGGTCAAAAAGGGGATGGGATTTTGTGATTCGCAACATTTGCATTCCCAGTTTTGGGATGCTGTCGCACTCCTTTCATACATACTCACTGGACTATCCACCAGTTGACATTATGATGGTAAACTCTATCTCTCTCTCTCTCTCTCTATATATATATATATATATATATATATATATATATTATTTTTTAATACATTGTTGTTGAAAACAAAATTACTATCAGCACAGGGAGGTAGGCTGGCCACTGGAGTTTGGCCAGCAATGCCTCCACAGGTAGCTGCAGTGGCCCCACCACATGTAGCACCGACATGCAGCACATCTGGGTTACAGCCTGTCAGTTTTGCCTCCAGAACTCCTTCCCTACCTGCTCCTGCTGTGTCAAGTATCTCTGCCTGGCAGCTGGTGCAGTAGTACCATCTTGGAACAGTAGTAATCGAGGTGCTGATTTGTCACCGATAAAGAGCTGACAGGTCTAGCGGATGGCATCACTGAGAGAGGCCTCAATGCCTGAATTTGTAGAGTTGAAAATGTCCTGCATCATATTGTGAAAATGATGCCATATCTGGCATTGACTCAGGCAGCTGACACAGAAGACAATGATGACAGTTTTGTGGGTGAGGACTAGATGCTCACTGTTCTCAAGATGGACATGGATATGCCTCCAGGGTCCCCTAGCTATCCCCAATCAGGATGACCCCAAACTCTACAAAAACAAAAATGTGTATCTGACCCAGAAAAACAATATAACCCATACATCCATACATAGCTCCACTTCACCTCTGTCTCATCTTGACTAGCTTTATTTCATCTAGAGGTCTATACAGCATTATTCAGTTGTTGTCTCCCATCCCTTTTGCGGTGACCTTTCAAAGTCATGACATAATGTGTACAACACTACATTTATGTTCTGAAGAGTTGGATAGCTAAGGTACTCTTCCAATTCCCTCCTGCAAATCCCTGTATTTTTTCACCTGTGTCCTTCCCTCTGATTGCCCCTCACTTGCACCACTGTCCTATCAATCCCTTTTAGCACAAATCTTATCTGGTCAAAAAATAGAATCACACACAACACATGTGGCCAGAAATGACCCATCAAAAAGCCTTTATTTTTTTGTTCTCAGCATTTGTGGGAGGGTTGGCATTATGCACCAATGCTGAGTGATGGTAAATGCCATTTAATTTCCAATGGCAAAAGTTGAAGATTTTAATTTAAGCTGCAGTGGTCCAGTTAATTTCATGAAAAATGTGCATAAAACCACTGCTGTATGGGAATACAAAGTAAAGGCAGAATAAAGACACTTTTAGACTGCTGAATGGAATGAATGAAGAGTTCCTATGTGGTATGTTGGGATAATTTCCCCCGTCTGTTAAATTATGTTTTTGAATAGTGCCATTGGTTCAATTACAGCTGCAGGTCAAAATAGTATTATTTCATAACATTTTATATTCCTATCATATGGTTAACTGCAAATTCCTGTATTTATCTCAATTTACAACATTTCATTAACACAATTTGAATACTGCAGTTTGCAAAAACACTCCATCCCCAGCAGGTAAACTTTGCAAGTCACCCTCATCCTGCTTATGTCTTAATGATGGATGCACTCTCCTACCCCCTTATTGTTCCACGCAGGAAGCACTTTATTGTATAGAGCATGACACTCAGATTAACATGCCACACAGATAGTCCTACGTGTCCCAGAAAAAAAATACTGGTGCTATTTCTCTATTCATCTCTCTGTCTCTCTCTCTCTCTTTACCCCATTCTGCTTCAGTAAGTTGTTACTGTCCTTCAGTTGTGATTTAAAGGTAGGAGTCCCTTTGTGGCATGCAAAGATAGCTCTTAAATCAACCTAATGATTTTTGCTATATTTCAAAAGTTCTAATCCAGGCATTAGCCAAGTGTTACCGACTGTTTTTAGTACAATGTTTAGACTGAGTTGTTGCCTACATATTGTTATGAGCCACCATTATCCTGCTTGTGTCAGAAGCTACTTGGGGCCTCCCTCCATCTCACCCTGTCTATGTATCTTCTGCATTACTGTGCCATTAGTCTTTCTCCTGTGCATGTGCATGTGCACAGTGTCTGGGGCTGAGCATAACCTGCTATTCAGGCTAAATGAAAGTACATAGCTTATGTCAACATCTTGTGTGTTTGTGACTTTGGCTGCATTACTCACGTGTCCTTCACACTACTGTGCTTAGCCACACTTAGGATAATCATTGCTTGAACAAGCTGAAGAGTTGAATGTACAGCATACACTTGTTATGAGGGAAAGAAAGAGTAACATATACATTTCCCTTTTCTTCAACTTTTTGCCATATTTGAACTTTAAATAAATATAAAACTGAATAAATATAAAACTGAACACGACCACCACGTAATAATAAATAAATTCTAGTATTTATTATGATAAGCACAGCCCCAGCATGCTTCTTCAGATCTCAATGCATACAACAAAAATCAGCTCCTAAATACTTATTCTCATATTTGAACTTTGTAAAGTATGAGTTCCTATGTGGTGTGGTTAGATAATACTCTGGTCTGAACATTTTGTTTGGAATACTATTGAGCTCTGAATGAAGATTTATGCCAAAGTATTTTTGAATGTTTGTTACAACTCCTGGTGGTGTAACTGTTGGCTACACATTTTCTTAACAAACCAATATCCTGCTGCTGCATTAATGTGCTGCTCCCTGTTAGGAACACTGTTTTTTTACAGGCCTTACCTGAATAATTATGATGACAAACCAAACAGTAACACAACACAAATATATGTCAAAGTAAACCATAGACTAAGCTAGTATTATGTCTACACGTGTATTCCTGTCACCAGCTCTCCACCTCTTCCCACTCATTCTGTGTCATCAAATAAGCCCCCTTGATTCAAAACTGTTTCCATAAGACATATTTCCACCAGCAATAGCATGATTGGCCCCTCATGTGTTTCATAATACACATATAGCATACATATAAGGATTGAAGAACTACAACTGTCATAACAAATGTTTAAATCATGACTACTGAAACATGACCAATAGACATATCTGTTCTCTATTCCATCAAATTCAGACATGATTGTATTTGTATACTGCTTGTTTACACAAATGTCAACACAGAGAAATATACACTACTGCTAATTCTCACTCAAGTTAAACACTTCAAGATATGATTATGCATGTATTAATAATTTGCCATATGTAGTACAAGTGAGCTTGCCACCGCTGCACTTCATAATTATTTAAGTTGTACAACTTCTCTATGTCTTTATTGAAATTTTAAAACAAGGATCTGGATTTCAGAGTGATGTTGACTCCATTAAGTCAGTCTGTTAATGTATGTCTGCACTCCAGTGGCTACACTTGCAACTGTGTTACAATGGTGGGTAACCTTTTCCCACATAATCCATCATTTTCAGTCTAAAGTGCACTGTCATACTTAGGAAATGTCTGTTTGTACTAATGCACATTGTGCAAGTATGTCACAAGACAAGTGACAGTGATGCTATAAATGTTTACTATTTCCATGTGATCATCACGGAATGAATTGACAGGAATACTTGATGGATAATCCACTGGTTTACAATTGTGTTGCCATTGACATCCAATACTGTCAAGCAAGCACATGTGCCTTACAGTAAAGCAATGTACATGAATCACAGTATATGAATCTTAGATAAGTATGTTATTACATGGGACAAGCACCATGCTGCTACAGTGGCCTGTCCACATGCATGTATTTGTCCAAAAACCTGCAATTCACAGTAACAGATATTCAAAACAATGAAGTTTTACTAAGTATAAATGTACATTTTCACATCATTAAAGTCATACATCTTCTGTGGCACTTGCAATTCATACTGCGTTCTCTGGATTGGTAGGAGGTTCAATTGTCACAATGGGAAACGTATGTGTGTGGCCGCAATTTCAAGTACATATGCTTTCTGAAGACATGTGCTGTATCAACTTCTGGTATTGGGAAAAATTTACTCTGGGCACATAATCTACCATATCCTTACCCCACTTTTACCACAATCTTCTCTGAAACACACTGATGGGGTTTATCATGTCAAAAGTGCACCCTCTCCTATTATGAGTCAGACTTCTTCTGTGGTGCTTGCAGCTAATAAGGTGTTTTCTAGATTGTGTAACTAGTTAGGTAAGTCAGTCAAATTTTGTGTCTGTATGGTTTTAGTGTCAGGGAAGTAAAGCTTCAAAAATAGATGTATTGTGTCTATTTCAACTCAGGAGAAAACCTTAACTTTGGACACAGCTCGCTTTGCGGTTTATCCCAATTTTAAAATAAAACTTCTTCTCTGCATCCCACTGATGAGTTCATCATGTCAAATCTGCACTCTATGCCCTTACAACTCAGTTTACTTGTGGCAATTATAGTTACTTCTCTGTGATTAGATAGGTAGAAGGTTTGAATCCAACATTGGTTAACTAATGTGACTGTGTGTACTGTCATGTACAATTGTGTCCATGACAACACCTCTTAGGTAAACGTCCATTTAAGAAACATATTTTTTACTGGCACAGCACTACCCTACAAATTTGCATTACTGTTAGGTGATAACCAGGTTTGGAAATGGAATGCATACATCATACTATCATAAAAGAACTACATCACAATGCTCATTTAGTTATCCTGCTGTGCTGTTGAAACAGAGCTTTATATATTGTGTAAGTATAGAGGAAAGAGGTTTGAATCCAGCAATGATTGACTAATGTGCGTATATGTGTTTGTCTGTTGTGTTGTGTAAAGAAGGCTTCTAATGCATGTAGTATTTGCACCTGTGTAATGTTATTATGAACTACAACCACCTTGAAACATTTTTATAAGAACATCAATGCATGAAAGAATGGTGATGTCATCAATTCAAAAATGCACTGGCACAAGTGTAAAACATCTCGTGGGGTGCATGCAATTTAGACAGTGTTTTATACCTTGTGATCTTAGGCAGTCTGTTCAAATCCAGCCATTGGTTCTTAAACTCACTTATGTGAGTATGTCTGTAAATGTGCAAGTAGGTAACAATGTTGCTACCCAACCATCTGTTGTGTGTGTGTGTGTGTATATATATATATATATATATATATATATATATATATATATATATATATATATATATATATGTCCTATTACAACAATTTATGCTTATTTTTTCACGTAGAAATGGTTTACTGCATGGAATGACATTTGGCTTTCCCATGAGAAATACTAAGGCTTTTTCTGTGATGTGAGGATATGAGACAGTATTTTATATGCTGTTGCCTTAAGGCATGTGTTAGAATCCATGATGATTCACACAGTGTGCATGATTGCCAGTCTCATATCACAGTGGTGGCTGCATTATTCATCATGTGTTTTTGGGTATACCTAGCAGTAGGTAATGTTGTGTGAGAAAGACACATATATAGCAACAGTCTTTTAAAGAAATTACAGGCACACATATCCCTTGCAGCAATAACATGCATGATGTATGTGCTTCAAAGACCCAGATATCTCACAATTGTAGCATCACTTGCACCGTGACATGTTCATTCTAACCAACATCATGTAGCTTCTGTCATCACATAGACCCACTTTAACTGATTGTAAGCATTGTGTGTCCTAATGCTGCTATGCATGAATGGCATCCACAAGTTTATAATGAGTGCAATTACAGTGGGAGAAACCTTCCCCAGGCCTTTTATCTCATACAGATTGCAACACAATCATATGAGGTAATGACTTCATATAGGTGAAGTCTCACATCTTTGATAAGACTTCCACTGTAGCACATGTAATTTATACACATCAGTCATTTACCTTCATAATTCTGACAGCAACATCCCCGAAACAGCTTCCGTGAACTGGAAAGTGTGACTTCTTAAAACTGAAAACACCAGTGTTCCAAATAACAAAATCTCATCACCTTTTTGACCCATGGTAGCACTTGTTTCAACTGTAGAGGGGTTAGAAATGTCGACATTTGCTGTTTTTTCGAAATTTAGAGAAGTCGGTGGGAAAAAATTCACGGAAACGGTTTATGTATCTGCATATTCGTAGAATGTGCTTTCAACAATATGAAGGTAAACTGTCGGTAGTTGATGGACTTGCGTAGCTTGCTATTAAATTCCCGAAAAGGGTAACACTCTATGAATGTACTGAAATTACACAAACAACAATGCATAAAGTTGTAATTCTCTATTTGTACTTTGGAGAAAGAAATATAATGCTCTTTTGTAATATCCTACAAGTGAATCAGATGCTCTACGAATGTCATGGTGTGATTGCTTCTATGTCATATGCATTCAGTAATGACTTGTATAGCATAGCTACAAAGATAACCCCTCCCAGATTCACTATGCCCTGTACGGCATGCAGGATCAGTGCAGGAGCTGTAGCAGGCAATATGCCTGCCGTGCGATCCAGGAACAGCCTGCAGGGGCATGCACGAGAGCTCCTGCACGGACTAAGCCCTTGTATGCAAATCACCTTATTTGCAGGAGAAATCCATGCAAATGAGGTGATTTTGCGATCCAGGAAGCTTGCGACCATCCGTGCAGGACTAGTGCAATCTGTAGATATGTACTCAGTTAGTAACAGAGTACATTGCTGCAAAATCCAAAATGGAGCTGTGACAGCTCCAAATAAAGGCTGCATATCATTGAGAAAGTATGCCAATGGCAAAGTATAAGGCCATTTTTCCCACCCTCTCACCCATTTAAGTTGTCTTGTTAAATACCACTGTCTTTCTAGTTGCCCGCCTCTTATGTTAATCTGACCATATATCTCATTTCTCTCTACTTTCACTGGCTTATGTGAGTAATCACAAAATCATCATTTTTGAAATCCCACCCCTTCAATTATTTAAATTTATTGGCCATCCTACAGTATTTCATAGTACCAAATTACAAAAGTGACCACCCCTTTCAATCCATCTTGCTGTTTTAAAAATAGTAATTCTCCACTAAACCTTAACTTTTTAAATAGGTAAAACTCAAGTTACCTACTTTCACATCTAACTTCTGTAGTGCACACTGCAGAGTGCATTTTTTTCAATCTTACCTTTAAGCATCCCTGTGACTAGCACTTTCTCTAATACCTGCTGGAAAGCACTATGAAGCCTTAAACTCATACAAACACTGAACTCTCCTTGTTAATAAGGAGAAATTAATAGTAGGCACTAAACAGCCTATAATTGCAAAGTAACTTGCTAAGGAAACAGCTCCTGTACTTTACAAAGAAAAAAAAAAAAAGCCCCAAACCAGGCATGTCCAAGGGTCAGCTTTCGGTGATTTCTCCTGCCCACCTGGTGAATCTGGGCATACTGGGGCAATGCAGCAATTGCCTCATGTACACAGACAACCCTCTCCTCCTACCACCCAACACTACAACCTGTGAGAGATGCACTTACATAGCCAAAATGGAAGCAAAGTTCTCTCCACCCAAGATTGTGCTAAACAGTCAAGAGGAGAAGGTTAACACCCACACTACACCTCAAGCAACACATAGCCCTTCTAAACCCGCACCACCAACACCCACATATAGCAACACTAAATCCACATATGCAGAGGCCCTTAACTGTAACTTGCCCAAGCAACAAAGACCTCTGAAGCTGAAACGCAAACAAACACCAATCACAACCAATGTGTCACATAGTTCACAACACCAGTGTGCCACCCAGCAACAGCCCCTAAGGCAAGACAATGTACCTAACACTTTAGTCATAGGTGACTCTATAGTCCGGCACACTGATGTCCCTCTCACCAGGTTGAATAAGGAGAAAATTACAGTCAGCTGCCTGTCGGGTGCCAGGATTCGCCACATAACACATGCACTCAAGTCACTCCACAACAAGTACAAATATGACTCTGTCATTGTCCATGTTGGAGTGAATGACTTGAGACGTATCTCCCTGGACTACATGAAAAGAGACATGGAAGAGCTCTCGGATCATGTGGCCCAGGCAGATATGACCCTAGCCCTGAGTAGCATCCTGTCTTCGCCCAGAATGATACCACAATATAAGGATAAAATGATTGACTTCAACAATTGGCTAAGCTTATGGTGTCATTCAAAGGGGATCCAGTATCTGTCTGCCTGGGATAACATGATTGACAGACCACGATGCTTTGCCAGAGATGGTCTGCACCTGTCGCCCCTGGGATTCAGGTTACTGGCTAAGGCTCTTGCCACCCCTATAGTGCCTTTTTTAGGCAAACTTCAAAGGACAAAACCACCACCATAACAGGTACAAGCATGCAAAATCTGAAGGTAATGCTACTCAATGCTATAAGTCTAAACCTCAAAATGCACTCTCTTGAGGCACTCCTAAAAATGGAGAACATCGATATCTGTGCAGTAACTGAGACCTGGTTCAAGGCTCCAGAGAGCACCCCTGCAATACCAGGCTACAACTCTTACCACACTTTTCTGCCACCAAACCAGGACCGAAACACTAAAGGTGGAGGAGTGTCAATATTCACCAAGGATATTCACACCACCAGGCTAGTTGGCCAACACAATGTGTCTGAAATTCTCCAAGTGCAACTAACACTAGGTAAGACTGCAATCCAAATTGTAGCTTGCTACAGATCCCCCACCATACCCCAAGATTCTCACTACACCTTTTTAAACATACTGGAAAATATTAAGATAGAACCAAACACCCTAATACTGGGTGATTTTAACTACCCTGCCACTAACTGGGAAAACTACTCATGTCCCAACACCTTTGCGCAACGGTTCTTGGAATTCATAAATTCCAGTGCCCTGGATCAACTAATCCATAGTCCCACCAGGGGCTCCAATATCCTAGACCTGGTCATTACCAACATGGCAAATCAATGCTCCATACCTATGGTCACCCCCTCATTAGTCAGGTCTGACCATAAGCTAATCACCCTTAATGTCCACATCCCACCCCCACCCCCCAGTAAAGAAACCACCATAAAAAACTTTTCCAAAGCCAACTTCATGCTACTCAAGTCAGAAGTGAGAAACTTCATGACACCCTTGCAGACGGGAACTGAAAGTTCAACTGCTGAATCCTACACTAAGGCACTGTACAAGCACATCCACTCATGCATGAATCGTGCCATCCCAAATAGAACCAAAATGCTCTCATCCAAAAAAAGGAAGCCAATCTGGTGGTCCCCTGCCATAAACAAACTTTACAACAAAAGGAAGAAACTTTTGCAGAAAAGAGGAAAATCCCAGGATGCAAAAAACTCCCTTACTAGCCTCAGTAAGAAACTGAGATGCCTCATAAAATCCTCCAAAGCTAGTTATGAAAATAAAATTGCCAAAGATTCCAAAGACAACCACAAAGCATTCTATAACTATGTCAAGAATCTAAATGGCAATGCTCAGATCTGCTCTGAGCTAAAACAGAATGGCAATAAATATACTGATCCAAAGGATATTGCCAATATCCTGGCAGATCGATTCAGTGCCAACTTCACCCACCTCTCACCCCCTAAATGGCCCATCTCAATACCGGAAGATTGCCAAATTCCAGTAATAACGGCCACACAGGTACAAAACGCACTCTCTAAAGCCAAGAATACAGCATCTATGGGACCAGATGACATCCCGGGCTGTGTACTACATGAACTACAATATGAACTGGCACCTCACCTAAGTGTCATGTTTAATCATAGCCTCACCTCAGGTTTCATGCCCACTGAGTGGCGCAGAGCTACAGTTATCCCAATCCACAAGGGGGGATCCACCTTGGATCCCGGAAACTACCGTCCCATCAGTCTGACAAGCCTTATCTGCAAGGCCATGGAGCGTATTATCATGGAACTTATAAACAAAGACATTGGCAACCTTCAAACACTGGACCCCACCCAGTTTGGGTTTGTGAAGGGCCGATCTTGTCTCCTGAACCTGATTGACTTCTTTGAATCAGTCTCCAGAGCCATGGACAAGGGTGAGGTGGTCCACACTGCCTATCTAGACCTTGCCAAGGCCTTTGACACCATCCCCCACTCTGGAGTCATAGATAAACTTACTAAGTTGGGTATTAATCCCTATGTCACCCAATGGGTTGCTAAATGGCTTACTGATAGAACCCACACTGTAAAAGTAGCCGACTCCAAATCCAGCTCCAGACAAGTGACAAGTGGAGTACCTCAGGGTTCAGTCCTGGGGCCGCTCTTGTTTGGCATCTACTTCTCTGAAGTACAGGTCAACACTAAGGGACTCTGGCTAACAAAGTTTGCAGATGACTGCAAACTGGGAGCCATTATTGAATCCCCAAATGATGTGGATACTCTACGAAAGGGCCTTACAGAAACAGATGCTTGGTGCCAGAGCCATGGGCTCAAGCTCACTGCCAAGAAATGTATTGTTATCCCCTTTGGGAAAAAACATGTATCCATGAATTACCATATAGGTGGCAGTACACTAAACACAGAAAGTGTGATAAGAGACTTAGGGACACAGGTGGACAGTGGTCTCACCTTCGATAACCACATCGCCACAACAGTCAGGAAATCCTTCTATGTGGCACACCTCATCACGAAGGGCTTTTCATCCAGAAAAAAGGAGGTCATTATCCCACTGTACTCATCCCTCATTAGACCCATTATAGAATACAACGCCCTATTTGGTATGTACCTCTCAAGACATCTGCAACAACTGGAAAGGCCTCAGAAATACCTCACTAAAAGAATCACAGGCCTAAAGAAGATGCCCTACGCTGACCGCCTTAAAAAACTCCTGCTATACTCTGTCGCATATTGTCTACTCAGAGGCGATCTCTGCTTAACATACAAGGCCATGTCAAACCCAGAGCTGTTGGACATGCTACACTTAAAGAAATCCCAATCCCTCAGAGCTACACGCTCCAGGGATCTAAACCTTGTCATCACAATAAACAAAACATGCTGGAGGGATAGGTTCCTGACCCAGAGACTCCCCAGACTCTGGAATTGATTGCCCATACATGTCAAGCAGAGTGCCTCTTTGGACCTCTTCAAGAGGAACCTTGACGTTTGGATGGGAGAAAGGAAATTCACCCCAGGGATCACGTCAGTCGCCCTGCTAGACAGGGGTCCAGGAAAGTAAATAATGTGGGAAGAAATAGCCAGGGAATTGTTATGGCTAGGCTTGTATAGGCCCTAGGGCTGATAGCCTAGTACCAACCTATGAACCTATGAACCTATGAACCATTGGCATTGCAAACAAAATAAAAAATAAAAAAAATCAACTTTTAATTTTTTTTAGCCGATCTTGGCTGTTTAAGCATAGGGCAGCAGCGTGCAAACGGGATTGGGGGAAACATAATAAAATAAACCTAAAATAAGCATTCTAACTAAAATCAGTATTCTGCCATGCAAGTCAATGGCAGGCAGAAGACAATCTGGCCAGTGAGTAGTGGTTGCTAAGGGGGGAGGCTCAGTGTGAGACATGTAACTATGCATTAGCAGGCAATCCTATGCAAATGAGGGGAATGATAGTGAATCCCAGTTTCCCCAGCATGTGAGTCAGGTCCTAACAGTGTAAGAGTAGGAACAGCCTGGTGCAAGCCTAGGAGTTAGGTGACATCATTTGGCGGGGGGGTGTCAGGCATACTGTAAGTGGATTGGAGCCCCATGGCTTGGGTTTGCTCCTAGCTTAGCATAGCTAAGGTAGGGTGTGTGTCTAAACCTCCTTAGCAGTCTTTACAAAGCCTAAGTGTGTGTGTGTGTGTGCCATGCAATGGGCTTTACAGGAAGAAAAATGTGGTTAAACCTGGAAATAGCAGCAGTGTGCACATTTGAGCACTCTGTTTGCATGGCGCACACACGGGCTTAAACAGGAAGGCAATGGGAAGGGAAAACAGCAGTAGGAAGGTAATCAAGGAGAACTAGCTTAGCTGGCAGGTGAAATGTATCACAATCAGCCAATTACACAGTCAGCAGACCAGCCCATCCCAAAACACTACTATAAACTAAGCAAACACCTTCCATTCTGGTTATTCCCACACTCTACACCACTGGTGTAAACAAGCGGGGAGCTTTTAACAGTCACAACAGCAAAATGCTAGTGGCTGCAATAGCTATCATACAACTTGTGGAAGAAGCTGAGGGTGGTGAGGATATGTATGCTGCTGATCAACCCCCAGTGAGGAGACGGAGAAGAGTGTACAGACCCACAGACCCAAGGTAACCTTCCAGGGGCTACATGAGCTGGAGATAGTGGAGCACTATAGGGTGGACAGGGACCTTCTACAGCAAATTATTGAGCTGTGCCGGCCATGCCTGACACACAGAACTAACAGAGGGGAACCCATCCCAGTGGATACCAAGGTATGTGTAGGCCTAAGAATACCAGCTACAGGTACCTGCCAAAGGCCAACTGGGGATATGATGGGATTTTATAGGCATCAGCTTCCAGTGTACTCCACCAGTTCCTGGATGCCATGTCAGCACATGTGGTGAGCACATATATTTCCCCAACACCCGTGTGGCATTGGCCAGCAATATGTGTCTCTTCCACCAAATAGCAGAATACCCTGAGGTAGTGGGTGCAATAGACTGCACGCACATATGCATCAAAGCACCATCTGGTGAGCAGGGTAGGGTCTACATCAACCGCAAGGTCTTCCCTTCCATCAACTGCCAGATCATGTGCGATGCCTAGGGCATAATAATGAATGTGTGTGCTAGCTGCCGTGGAAGCTATCACGATTCTCACATCTGGCATCTGATGCAGCTGTACCAGAGATTTGCCAATGGGGACATCCATCACGGTCACCTAGTGGGAGATGCTGGATATGCACTGGAGCCGTGGCTGATGACACCCATCAGAAATGCACACACACCTGAACAAGAACTCCAAAATGAGGCACACGTACAGACCAGAATTATAGTAGAGCATGTGTTTGGGATACTCAAGTCACAGTTCCGGTGCCTGGACACATCCGGTGGAGCCTTGCAGTACTCACCAGCTACATGTACCTAAATCATCCTTGTATGTGCCATGCTACACAATATGATCCTGTGGAAACAGTTGCAGCAGGAACAGCATGGGGAAGGGCCACACAGCCACCCACCATTGCCAAGTCCTGCACAGGCACCGAATGACTCGGAAGAGGAACAACCTGGGCCTGCCCCAGTAAGCAGAAGGAGGCATGCCCAGTATGCACTGGCCTTGGCAAAGAGGCAATGCATAGCACTTCCACTGACATGGGAGGGACCCAGGGAATAACAACTCTTTCTGACTCTCACATACAGTAAAAGGGATGCCAAACATTACACTACCTGTGACTAACCATGTGTAGGGAGTGTACTATGTGCATCCAACATAGGCAGCCTTACAGCACCACCCTCAATACTGGGACACCCACAAGGTAAGTGACTCACACATGCCAGTTAGGGGGGGTCACATAACCAACAACAGTCACAGCCAGCAGGACAGGTGTAGACAAACACAAACAAAGGTTGTGCGATGGTCTCTGAATGAGGCCTATGGTTACCCACCCCCCCAGGCCTACACAGACAGACTACAGCAGGTCAGGCAGTGGGATGCCAGTTCAGAAGGGTTGGATGTCAGAAACTAATATGTAGATAATTAAAACCTAAGATCTGTAGTACACTGGTATGCCTCTAGCCAGTATGATAGGTAAGTCTACAGATTGAAATGGAGTACACGACATAGCAGTACAGTCCTAGCAAATGTGTACAAGTGTCAGGTGTGCCCCCCATCCTATGTAGAAATACAGTAACAGTCAGGTGTGCCCCCCCAATCCTGTGTAGAAATATAGAAATAGTGAGGTGCCCCCCCCCATCCTATGTAGAAATATAGTAACAGTCAGGTGTGCCCCCCAATGCTGTGTAGAAATGTAGAAATAGTCAGGTGTGCCTCCCCCATCCTACGTAGAAATATAGTAACAGTCAGGTGTGCCCCCCCCCCAATCCTGTGAAGAAATGTAGAAATAGTCAGGTGTGCCCCCCCATCCTATGTAGAAATATATAACAGTCAGGTGTGCCGCCCAATCCTGCGTAGAAATGTAGAAATAGTCAGGTGTGCCCCCCGGCTATGTAGAAATGTAGTAACAGTTAATGCAAAATGATTGATGGAAACCCTGCAGAGACAGCATGCTACCTGTTGGTATACAACACAAAGGTCACCACTGCAGTACAAACTACCGGGACTTGATCCACACATGCAATACAGATGGCCATACTGAGCATGCTCACACACTTAGAGAAATGAAGGCAATGTCAGTCAACAACATACTGAAAGGTCATACTGGGCATGCTCACACACTTAAACACATGAAGGCCATGTCTGCAAACACGAGTGGTCCAGACATATATGGCAGTCGCAGTTGTTAGTGCAGACACTTGTCAGCAAGCACCACTCATGTCTTGCACACACAGTGGATAGGAATACAGACATATATGTAAGGACAGCACACTATAATAAGCCAAAGATAGACAGACATAGATGTGTGGAAGAGGGTAACTGTGACAAGATGCCATCCAGGCCTGTCCCACCCAGCACACAGCCAAAGAGCCCCAAACACATGCGGTACAGATGTTACTCACTGCAAATACTAGTCACCAGTATCTGTCAGCATGACAGATTATGTGGTGCATGTGCCACCTGTGCAACATGACTGTACAAGGAAGTAGTCATCTAGCAGCTGTATACATGTACCTGTTAAATATGAACCTGTGTGTGCCCGCATGGGGTGTGTCAACCCCTAGATTAATGGGTTATGGCCCATGCACACAAACTGCCCTCCCCATAGCCCTACTATGACAAGCCTGCTGAGGTAATCCGATGTGAACTACACCTTTGGGAGAGTTATAGCCTGGTAATCTCTGTGCTGTGTCCCATAACTGCACTGCTGTAGTGTGATAAATTAGTTAGGTAGGAATTCTAATCCAGGACTTGACAACTGTGTGTTTGTGTGTGTGTTTGACTGTGTAGAGAGCAAAGTTTTTTAGGGTAGTCACACTACCAACAATTCAAATGCTCAACTTTGGCAAGGCTGCTGATGTCATCCACCTAGAAATACACCTCTGGGAAGACTGTAGCCCACTAATCTCTGTAGCGTGTCCTGTAACTGCGTACTGCTATAGTGTGATAAAATAGTCAGGTAGGTGTTCTAATCCCAGACATGGAAAGTGTGTAGCTGTCTGTGTAGAGAGTAGTGTTTTTTAGAGTACTCACACTCCCTACAATTCATATACTCAACATTGGCAAGGCTGCTGATGTCATCCAGCTAGAAATACACCTCTGGGATGGTTGTACCTCTGTAATCTCCGTAGTATGTCCTGTAGCTGTGTAGTGCTGTAGTGTGATAAAGTAGTTAGATAAGTGTTCTAATTCCAGACATGGCAAGTGCGTCTGTCTGTGTAGAGAACAATGCTTTTTAGGGTACTCACGCTCCCTAAAATTCATACACTCAACTTTGGCAAGGCTGCTGATGTCACCCACCTAGAAATACACTTCTGGGAAGGCTGTAGCATGTGCCATAACTGCTTATAGTGTGATTTGCAACTGTGGTATGGTTCCATCCCCAACCATGGCAGTTCTAGATGTTTTGTGTGTGTTTCAATGTCTGTGTATGGAGCAATGCCTTATAGGCTAGTAACACACACTACAATTCAAATGTCCTACTTTGGCAAGCCTGCTCATGTCATTCATTGTGAAATACACCTTTGGGGAAGGATATCTCCAGTAATCCCTTTGGTGCGTCCTATAACAGCTCCATGCTGTAGTGTGATATAGACCTCCATTAGGGGTTCTCTACCCACACATGTCAGTTGTGGATGTTTTGTGTATGTGTCACTGTCTGTGTAGGGAGTAATGCATTTTAGGCTAGCCACACTCACTACAATTCAAATGTCCTACTTTGGCAATCCTGCTGATGTCATTCATTGTGAAATACACCTTTGGGGAAGGAGTACTCCAGTACTCTCCATGGCATGTACTGTAACTGTGTAGTGCTGTATAATAATTAGTTAGGTAGAGGTTCTACTCCCAGACATAAAAGGTGTGTGTATCTTTGTGACTCATATTCCATGTGGAGGTAGTTGTGAGTGTGTGGTGAATGTACAGCAGCTTTTGCATAATTCTTATATGGTGGCCCTACTATATATCACAATGTCCACTGTACAGAGATAACAAAATTGAAATAGCTGGGAGGCTGCGGTGCAAAGCCATACCCATAGATGTGACATCAAGGCCAGGCAATCACAGTTAGCAACCCCAGTACTACTCAGAGCACACACTCAACCCATGTTTCATATACACACATGCCTAGGTAACAACCAATATGTGCGTAGTACACTGCATATTGTCCACTGATAGTAACTATGGAGTGATAGCAGTGGGCAACAGAGGGCATGGCACCTTATCCATCTGTCCAATATGCACGTACACGCAGATAGTGCACCCTCCCCATGTTCCCCAATGAACACCTGCAACACCTATGGTCCCATCACATGTGACCCACAAAAGACATGCCATGTCTGACAGCATGCCCTGTAAGGACAGATGCCACTGACACCAGGGAATACTGTTAGCATGCTATAAATGTAGGTGCTGGGTAAACCTGCTGCCCATTACCAGTTCCCGCCACAGGTGGGCAAGACTAGCACATGTGATGATAATCTGTGTTCACAACATGGGCCAGACACCCCAGTTACAGTTCAACATGTCACTGTACATGCATGTGGGAGGTGTGCACATTCCAGACACCATCCAGGTCATGGACTAAGGAAAACATACATGGCAAGTGATGCACAGCATTGGCCACACACAATAGTCACCCAGGAGACTGGAAGGTGGATACAATACCCACCTGTGTGGGCAAATGCATAAACCACAGCCCTGAGCCACAATGCAGACCATTGTCATGTGGCCTGATGCCAAGGTATACCCATCACCTAGCCTTGTATAGTCATCTCACACAGTCAACCACCACACACCTGTGCAGACATGCACCTATGCATGTGAGCACTGGCACCCTGTGTGTTTTTGTGTGTGTTGTATGGTGCATATGTTCACATCCACACTCACTACAACACAGTGATATGCTGTGGCAATCCCATTATTGATGAGTTTTAATCCTGGCCGTGACAAGTGTGTCAATGTGTGTGCATCCCTGTGAGAGTGTGGCTGTGTTGACAGTGGCACCTGTTCATGCGGACAGGCATGTGTACATCACCTACCATATAGTTACAGTATCCTTGTTGCAGATGTCATTCACCATCACATATATGCTCTGAGGGCTCCACACCATGTAACCTATGTGGCGCATCCAATAACTGAATAGAACTATGGTAGCACTACATAGTCACCAGGGGGTGGATACCCTGTGCTGGTAGGTGCGTGACACAAACATGCTTAGATTTTACTCTACCACCCCTCCCTGACTTGTCTTTGCCTCTCTCTGCCTCTCCTACTCCCTCTCTGTTGGATGTGAAGACCTACACCTGCTTTGCTTAGGCAGCAGCATGTGTATTTTAAGTGATGCTTATGATCAGCTGATGGCCTCTGCATGAATTGCAGCCCTCCTTTAGCTGATTGCATGTGGAACAGCTGTGGTAACATTCCCATAGCCAATTTCACGGAAACACACTCCAATATCTAGGAACATCATGTTGGTGTTGGCCCTTTTCATTCACTGTGAGCAGGAACTAGATCTGTTGTTTGACAAACAGCATCTCAGATGGATTGGGGATTTACCTCTAACAACATACACTGTTTAAGCAGGGCAACACACAGGAGGGGTATGTGCCTGACCTGACTACAGCCTGTAAATACTACTATACTGCATTTGGAGTAATGCTGGTTTAACAGTGTGTGTGTGTGTGTGTGTGTGTGTGTGTGGATATGGCTGTCCTACATGTCTCAATACCTGCCATGTCAGTTCTATGTTTATGAGGAATCCCCATCTACAGGGTCATCTGCAGACTGGGCAGTACATTGTGCCTTTAGTTTCATGTGTTACCCACGGGCCATCTAACTGTGGACTGCAGAAGTTACTGTGAGGATTGCAGTCTGTAGATGGTAAAAGCCATGACAGTTGCTGACTTCATATCCCTCATAGGACATATGTTGCAACAAACCCTGTCACAACTGTAAATGAATGAGGTTATCACAGCAACATGTCAATATTGGCCCTGTGTATGTGCTTCATGCCCCAACTCTGTCAACCTTTGCACATGTATGAAGTTGTTTGTCGTGTATGAAGAGGTGCATATGTGCTGTACACCATAATTAGTGTCATCATATCTGATAACAAGCCAGTGAGATATCAGACTGCTACACGTGTTATGTACAGTAGGGGTTATATTTGATGACATAACCTGAGCATACTGTGGTTGTTTGTACAGTACTGAGGTCTGTGTACTTATGGTGAATGTCGACAGTGTGTCTATTGTTAATATGTACCTTGGCCTGTGTACAGACTATGGTAGTTGTCATCATCCTAAGTCCCATCCTATCTGATGTTACATGCTTCTCCACTGTATGTTACCATATTGGCTTACATGTTTTAGGGCCATACACACGCATCTCCCATGCCACAGTCAGCCATCAGACAAAACTGTGTAGCAACCCAGTATATGGATGGTTAGTGTGTGAGTGGTACATAGGAGGATGGTGTTGAACAGATAGTCCATATACTGTAATATTATGCTAGCTTGCCATATGTGGCTGTGGCTCTGTTCTCATTGGTTGTGGTTATGCACTTTCACACAGGTGTATCCTACCGTGTGCTGTGACATGTCTGTACAGCCTGCTATATATGCAGGTATATCTCCATTCCCCCATAGTGCTATTTTCTTCAAAATAAAAGAAGAAGGGTTGATAGGAAAGTGGTGAAAAAAGGGGCACAAAGAGGGAAATACAGTAGGGAAAATAGCCATGGATGTGCAGGAATGGTTTAGGGAAGGTCCATAGCTGCCCATTTCTTCTACAGCAGCAGTTGTTCATATACACTGAATTTGGAGGTAGATTTGGGCACTCAAATCCCTGGGAGGGGGTGAGGTCAACAAAAATAAGTTGTGATGCCAATTAGACGAAATTACATGTGTCCAGTGGACACATGTGAGGAATGGACAGCTATGTATGGGGCGATATTTTTTGTGGGAACAGATTGCCTTTTTTTGTTTTTTTCAGGTGAGAGAGGGATGTTGGGGAGGGGTAGTAGGTATATTTGTGGAGGTAGGTTGGGTAGGTTAACAAACAAGACAAACAAGATGCATAAAGGGGCGGTATATGACATGTGGTGGGTGAACAGCTTGGACTGGGAGGGGCATTTGGAAGTCGCAAGCCCATGAGCTCCCAAATGGAAACAGTGGGACTGAGGTCCCCACCCATGGGCAGTCACCACTGCACCTTCACGGCCCCAAGGGTGGCTGTGCTGGGGGCTGGGTAGAAGGGGCAGGCTCACCCTCTAATTGCACCACACAGCCCTCAAGCTGGCATAGCCGGTCTTGAAACTCCCTGTTAAGCTCCCTATGCACCACAGCCCGGACCTGATGGCAGGTGACAGGTACCTCTCTGCCCCCACTCCCAGAGGGGGCCTGAGCCCCATCCCCTGTGGTGGTTCCACTCTAAGGTGGTGCGGGGCCAGTGGAGGAGGAGGTCCCAGGCTGGGCCCCAGACGTGCTGGTGCCCGGTGCCATAGCCAGCTGAGGTGGGACAGGTGGGTCCGCTGGGACCAGCCTTCCCATACAAACTATGGTGTTTCAGTTTTAGAATTATATGGGTTAGTAATAGTCAACAACATTCAGGTTTAGCTATAACAGCATGCATAGGTATTCCCATTAACCCAAGACACCAGATTTACAATGTTGAAGAGCAAGCAGAACACATGCATATATGGGACAACCAGTGGCCATTGCAACAACATGCAGGTTTCATTGATGGCAATAGGCCACCAGTATGGGGTATTTTAACATGGCACATGCATAGAACCAAATGTGAATATTTGTAAACCAATAGGACATATGTACCAACAAAAGTATGGAATGTACACGTACCCATTGAGATGTGTAATTGGGTTATTGTTGTACATATGGTGGGGGTGAGAGAGAGAGAGAGAGGTCAATTAACAAATAATATATCCCTGTAGTTCTCACAACTTTCTTAGTCACTGCAGTGATCTGTCCCTTACATGTAATATTACACTACCCAATGGCCTTACTTTGTACAATGGTATGTTTATAGATTAGTATATACGAGGATTGTGTCTTACACCTCTTACCTGTTATAGCTGTTTTGAAAATTATTAACACTAATTGACAAATTCTACACATACTCCCAGATGCCATTCTTGTAGACAAGTATATGAGTGAACTGTCTTGTAACTACAGTCTACACCTCTTACCTGTTATAGCTGTGGGGAAAATCATTGTTAACACTATCTGACAGATACTACGCATACTCCCATATTCCATGCTTGTGGACAAGTATATGAGTGAACTGTGTTGTACCTACAGTCTACACCTCTTACCTGTTATAGCTGTGGAGAAATCTTTGTTAACACTACCTGACAAATACTACACATACTCCCAGATTCCATGTTGATGTTATACACATACCTAACAGTCCGTTATTGCACACATCTATCTTTTATGTGTCAGAATAAACTGCCTACATTTCTTGGATCGTCACATTTATTTGTCAGGGGAACAGGTTACCGGCCAGCAGATTTGGGCCTGTTATCTGGACATGCTGGACAGATCAGAACAGTTGAGGGGTATGACTATGCATATAACTTACTACCTGAACATTCTGCCACAGTCTGTAGAGTTGATGGTTATGATTATGCTTTTAGCGTACAATCTTAACATTCTAGCAAAGTCTGTACAGTTGTTGTGTCTAATTATGCATACAGCTTTCTATCTGAACATTCTCGCAAACTCTGTACAGTTGTGGAGTATGATTATGCCTACAACTTACTACCACACCTGGGATTCAATCCCCTGCTGAGTGTGGTATAAATATTACAGCTGACATCACAGTACACTGCTATCAGGGAATTGGTGTAAAGCATTCCAGTGGTTTCTGTGTAATTCTCCCTTAGTTGTTCTATATGACTGACCTCTTGGGATTTCCAACATTGTTATACTGAGTTTCCTACACATTTTAACTGTGTTCAACAGTGTGGGTAAGACTGCTTAATACAACAGTGCCATTTATAGACTGCAACACTACAACATATGACAGCAGAATGTACACAAGCACCCCAGGGGTTATACTTTTAATCACTAGATATTACACCTTTTTTCCATGCAACCTATATGACAGTCTTCCTGCCATATTGTCTGGTTTATTCAGTACATCCCATACAAAATACATTTATATACTGGGACAACATTTTCTAGTACCGTTATATTTATTTGCTTGACAGTACATGCATGAATATACTAGCCTGACTTGCAACACAGCCTTGGCAGCCTAGCAGCATGGGCTTGCTAGTTCACAGCCTGCTCATCTGCAGCTGTCAGAGAAATACAGTGATATCCAGCCATAGTATACACAAGCTAGGCAAGCACTATCTACATAGTAGAATGAGTACTTACTCAGTGCTGGGGCATCAGCCATCTGCCTGGCTTCTTGGATCCACTGGTCCAAGAGATCACCCCTCCACCGCTTTAGGTCTGCATGGTGATGCCTGACCTGCTCACCAGTCTGGGGGATACAAGTGGCACTGGTGAGGTCACGGGCGAAACTGTCCCAGGCCTCCACTTTATACTGAGAGCCCTAGTACTGGCCCTGCAGTAGTCTCTCCTCATGATGTTTTACCAGGAGCCATACCATGAATCTGGACTCTTGGGTGCCCCAGCACTGCACTCTAAACTGAGTGCCTTCCTCAACTCCAGCCATTCTGCCTACACTAGGGAGTTGCAACCAGTTATGGGAATTATTGGCACCTGTGGGGTTTAAATACGTCCGATTTCCTGCACTTTCCCATGATTGGACAGTTTTAAAAAGGTTAAGCTATGAGCTCACCTGCTTACCTGATGTTGGCATTGCTTAAAGGGGCATACCACTGGGCAAGTTGAGTTAGCTGGCCTACACATTGCTTACACTATGTAAGCTGACCTGTGCAATGCTTAGATTTGTTTACTATCTAATTAGCATTATATTTACCTTTTGACATTGATGTATTATTTGTTACATGTTATATCTGTGACTGGTATCTGTGGTTCATGTGTACGTACACTGTATGGGGTCCTGGGGACTTCAACACTTTATTACACTAATGCCTCACATCTGGCCTTACTGCAGTACTCCAGTTCACCTATTTATGTTATGTATCTAAAACCGTTGGTGTAAACAAAGTCATACGTGAAGTCTATTGTCATTACCAGGGAATCATTCATCCCATGTGGGACAGCCCAAAAGTTGGGCTACTTTCTTATTAGTAACACCATGTCCACAAAGGGAAGCATGGCTGTGTTCATATTTGCATGGACTACATCGTGTGGCAGACCTAAGATACTTGGGTCAGCACAAGATACAAGATGAATCACGAGGGGAGGAAGAGTGGAGGGTGGGCAAAGTGTGCTGGTGTGGTAGCTATGGGCCGGTAATCGGGGAAGGGATGGTGGCTACATGTGTGCAGCAAGTGGGGGAGGTGGAACTGTGGGTAATGAATATATAGGTCGAGGAGGGGCTGGGTTGGATGGGCTTGTACAAGTTGGGCCACCTAGTGAGTGGGGGAGAGGGGAATGAAATATTGAACAAATAAAACTTACAAGAAACATAATTTAAATTTGTATTCATATATGGGGTTATATATGTACATATATATATATATATATATATATATATATATATATATATATATATACATATAAACACTCATATATATATATATATATATATATATATATATATATATATATATATATATATATATACACACACACACACAGCAATGACTTCAACAAGTGGTTAAGCTTCTGATGTCATTCAAAGAGGATCCAGTATCTGTCTGCCTGGGACGACATGATTGACAAACCTCGATGCTTTGCCAGAGATGGTCTGCACCTGTTGCTCCTGGGATTCAGATTGCTGGCTACAGCTCTTGGCACCCCCATAGTGCCTTATCTAGGCAAGGTTCAAAGGACAAAACCACCACTGTAACAGATACAAACATGCAAAACTGAAAGTAATGCTACTCAATGTTAGACATCTAAACCTAAAAAGGCACTCTCTTGAGGCACGCCTACAAATGGGGAACACTGATATCAGTGCAGTAAATGGGACCTGGTTCAACGCTTCAGAGAGCACACCTGTAACACCAGGCTACAACTCTAATCACACATTTCGGGCACCAAACCAAGACCACAACACTACAGGTGGAGGAGTGTCCACATTCACCAAGGTTATTCACACCTCCAGCCTAGTTCCCACCACAATGCATCTCAGAATCTCCAGGTGCAACTAACACTAGGTAAGACTGCAATCCAAATTGTAGCTTGCTACAGATCTGCCACCATGCCCCAAGATTCTCACTGCACCTTTATAAACATACTGGACAATATTATGATACAACCAAACACCATAATACTGGGTGATTTCAACTACCCTGCCATTAACTGGGAAAACTTCTCGGGTACCAACAACTTTTACCAACCTTTCCTGGAATTCATACATTACAACACCCTGGATCAACTAATCCATTGTCCAACTAGGGACCCCAATATCCTAGACCTGGTCATTACCAATATGGGAGAAAGATGCTCCACACCAGTGGTCACCCCCTCATTTGTCAGGTCTGACCATGAGGTAATCACTGTTGACATCCACATCCCACCTCCACCCACCAGTAAGGAAACCTCCATAAGAACCCTCTCCAAAACCAACGTCATGCTACTCAAGTCAAACGTGACAAACTTCATGACACCCATGGAGACGGAAGCTGAAAGTGCAAATGGTGAATCCTACACTAAAGCACTGTATAAGCACATCTGCTCGTGCATGAATTGTGCCATCCCAAATAGAACCAAGACACTGTCCTCCAAAAAAAGGAAGCCAATCTGGTGCTCCACTGCCATAAACAAACTATACAACAGAAGGAAGACACTGTTGAAGAAAAAAGGATAATCCCAAAATGCACATAGCTCCCTTACCAGCCTCAGTAAGAAGCTG
Source organism: Protopterus annectens (assembly GCF_019279795.1). NCBI lineage: Eukaryota > Metazoa > Chordata > Ceratodontiformes > Protopteridae > Protopterus > Protopterus annectens. The sequence continues at coordinate 269,896,559 of NC_056744.1, read as the reverse complement.
AGATCCCTCAAAATTCCCCCAAAGCTTATGTCAATATAATTGGCAAAGATTCCAAAGACAACCACAAGGCATTCTATAGTTATGCCCAGAATCTAAATGGCAATGCCCAGAACTGATCTGAGCTACTACAGATGGCATTAAATATACTGATTCCAAAGAGTTTGCCAAATCCAGGCAGATGGCTTTAGTGCCACATTCACCCTCCTCTCACCCCCTAAAGGGCCCATCTCACTAACAAAAGTTTGCCAGTTCCAGTAATCAGGGCCACACAGGTAGAAACCACACTCTTCACAACTAGGAATACAGCATCCATGGGACCAGATGACATCCCAGGCTGTGTACTACATGAACTACAAAATAAACTTGCACCTCACCTAGGTGTCATGTTTAATCATAGCCCCACCTCAGGCTTCGATCTCACTGATTGGTGCACAGCTACAGTTATCACACTCCACAAGGGGGGAGTCACCTTGGATCTCACGAACTACCATCCCATCAGTCTGACAAGCCTGATCTGCAAGGGCATGGAATGCATTATCATGGAACTTATAAACAAAGACATTGGCAACCAGCAAAAACTGGACTCCACCAAAGTTGGGCTCAAGAAGGGCCGATCTTGTCTCCTGAACCTGACTGACTACTTGCAAATAGAACCATTGGTGTAAACATAGTCATCTGTGAAGTCTATTGTTATTACCAAGAATAAATTTGTCCCATGCAGGACGACCCAAAGGTTTAGGTGTTATTCTTTGTGGTAGCCTCATGTCTCCAAAGGTAAGCATGGCTGTGTTCATATGTGCATGGACTGCAATGTGTGGAAGACTGAAGATACTTGGATCGGAACAATGTACAAGATGTGTCCTGAGGGGAGGAGGAGTGGAGGGTGGGCAAAATGTGGTGGTGTGGTTGCTACAGACTGGTAACCAGAGAAGGGATGGCCGCTGTGTGTGTGCAGTGGGGGGTGGGGGGAAGCAGAACTGTGGGTAAAGAAAATATGGGTCGAGGAGAGGCTGGGTTGGATGGGCCTCTACTGGTTGGCCCACCTAATGTGTGGGGGAGAGGGGAATGAAATATAAATAAGTGAAACATATAAGAAGAATAATTTAAATCCCTATTTAAATAAAACAATTAAAATAAAATAAACTTGGTAGTGTATTGCAGGGCAGACATATTTGGCTGTGGGGGCGGTATGTCAAGTTGTACATTGTATAATACATATATTGTTTAGGGCCTCTCAACCCCATTAACAGTGCATGTGGACATATATGTTTCTATTCATCTCTCATTGCTATCTACAGATGTATGGCCATATATGCATATATAGGTATATATAATTGCTTACATATTTATAACTATGTCTGTATATACCTACGGAGATATATGTCTGCGTACATATATGTAACCTGCTGTGTATATGTGGACATACAGGTGTTAACATATATATGTGTAGATGTCGGCATTTGCATGTATATATGTTTATATATATATATATATATATATATATATATATATATATATATATATATATATATATATATATATATATATATATATATATATATATATATATATATCTATTAAAAGTCCACCACTGGCAAATGAAGAACAGACTGCAAACCTGCTGTTAACGTTTTCGTTCATTTAATAAAAAGAACTTCATCAGAAATGCACCCTTAGATTAAGCCCTAACTTTTATACAGTCGTCAATTGCATGTAACACAAATCAGCCAATGGTAATTCATCACTTGATTGATTAAAATCATTACTAAATGTAAATCCTTAAAATTATAACATGTAATGTACAACATATAATGTATAATATAATGATACCTATATGCTTATAAAGTGTCTAAACTTCAAGTGATTAAAGTTTTTGTAAAACTAAAAAACACTTAATATTAATTGTATCATTCAGACCAGGTGGCTCATCAGCCTTTAACCTGATCTGCCAAATAGATTCTTTACATTCTAAAATTGCCTTGAAATCCCCACTAAAAATAGTGTCATCAACCCTCTCTAATACCGAAAAAACAAACTTTTTAAATGAAACACAATTTAGGGAATGTTTAGCTAAAGCGTTAGTTAAATCTTTCTTCTTAATAGCTAAATTGTGCTCATAAATACGTTTGTTCAATGTTCTTATAGTCTTTCCAATGTAAAAATGTTCACATGAGGCGCATTGTGCCACATAGACTATATTGTTTGTTTTACATGTAAAATGTCCTTTCACTTTAAACTCCTTGTTTAAATGTTTTAGGAAGACACTAGATGTTCCACTAACAAACCTACATTGTTTACATCCTGTACAAGAATATGTACCTACCTTTAATGTGGAGTGTGTTATGTTGTTTTCACCTCTCTCCAAAATCATCTTAATGTTAGTTACTTTTTTGTAAGTAAAAACCGGACGATTACCTATAACTTTGGCTAACTCGTGGTTTCCCAATACAATTTTCCAGTTGTTAATCACAATCCCTTTGATGATATCCATCTCATTACTAATAGGTAATGGAAAAGACAGAACAAATTTGTTTTCAAGCTCTACCTTATTATGTATTGACTGTAGATGTACTATTTAGAATGGGAATTGCTTTGTCTCCCCTTAAATTTTTGACTTCTCCTATGATGTGATCTAACCAACCAGTCTCATAACCTCTTTCAACAAAAAAATACTTCAAATCAAGCATTTCTTTGTCAAAGTGATCATTCTTACTAGTAAGTCGACTAAGCCTATGAACTGACCCTTAACCACCCCTCTTTTCATATGCATGGGGTGTAAGCTTTCAAAATGTAAATATTGATTGACAAAGGTTGGTTTTCTAAAAATACTGCTACAAAACCTGTGTTCAACTGGATCTATGGTCAAACACAAATCCAAAAAATTAATACTTTTACCAAAACTTCCAAAAGTAAATTTTAGGAAGTTCGTTGTAGTATTTAACTGTGCCACAAAAGCTTTAAAAGTCTCCTCATTACCTCTCCATAGAAAAATCAAATCATCTATGTATCTTCTGTAAAAGAGTACTTTTTGATCTTTAAAATGTGCAACTAAATGTTTGATCTCCCATGAGGACTTGACCAAATTAACGAAACTAGGTGCCACTCTGGACCCCATGGCCACACCAGATATCTGTTTATGCAAATTGTTGTCAAATTTGAAAAAAATTATTATCAAGTACTAATTCCATAAGACAACAACAAGTGTTGACCTTAATATTGTCCAAATGTGTGTGCTTGCTTAAGAATTCCCTCATAAATTCTATTCTCTCACTTTGATCAATACAAGTGTAAAGCGACTCAACATCGAGGGAGGCCAAATGTACATTATCACCTTCACTCTCTAAACTAATGTCTCTCAAAAGTTCTAACAAATGCCAAGAGTCCCGTAAATAGAATCTGGACTTCTGCACAATGGGATTTAAAATGTCATCCAACCATAACAAGATTGTTTCCGTTTTACTACCCGAAGCTGAAATTATTGGTCTAAATTTCAGATCTCCCTCCCTATTATGCACTTTAGGTATCCCAATAAGCATCACTATTTTAGGGAATTCTGTGTACAAAAAAGTATAGGTGTTGTAATCAAAACTACCATCACAAAATAAGTCAAATAAATAGCTATCTAACTTAGCAAAACTTTTTTTCACTGCTGTACTATCAACTTTGACATAATTTTTGGTGTCAGCCAACATGTTGTTAATACTGTGTGTATAATCTATCTGAGCCATAATCACTATTGTTCCACCTTTGTCCGCCTTCATTACACGTTGTTCTCTATTGTTAGCCATTGTTTGTAAGGCCAAAAATTCCACTTCAGTTAAATTAGACATATAATTAATGTTCTTATTAATATACCTAAAATCATATTCACATTGTTTATTAAATACCGCTAAAGTGGTGTTCAACAATGGATTGTATGTACTCTTCGATTTTGTTTACAAAAATTCTCAACCAACTTGGTGTTGTCAAAAATAAATTTTAAATTTAACTTCCTACAGTAAAGCTTAAAGTCAACTATCAATTTTGTCACATCACATCCATTATTAGGAATGAAAGAAAAACCTTTCTTTAAAACAGAAACCATGTCTTCTGAAAGAACAGTGTCAGTCAAATTTAAAAAGTTCATTTTGTAATCTAATACTTCTTTCTCCCTTTGGTTCTTCCCTTGTTCCTTGTTTGTGTCTTGTTGGACCATTTGGGAGTCTTTTTTACACCAGCACTGTCCATTAAAAAAGGACCTTTAGCTCTGTTATCAACAACTACTTCTGTACTGTTGTCCGTCTGGAAAGAATCCAAACAGTCAACATTATTGTTGTTGATAGAATTGTTCTGCTGGGAAACCACAGTATTTGACTTAATGCCATTAGTTTTGTTGTTATTATTCCTCGAATTATTGTCTGTGTTATTTACATTAGGAGTAACAACATTCACTTTCTGCTGAGTAAACTTTAACGTGTAAGCCTTTTGCGCTGCATATGCTGCCAAATCTCTACGAAGTTTACCCTGTTTCCTCGAAATGACAGAGACGTAGAGATTTGGCAGCATATGCAGCGCAAAAGGCTTACACGTTAAAGTTTACTCAGCAGAAAGTGAATGTTGTTACTCCTAATGTAAATAACACAGACAATAATTCGAGGAATAATAACAACAAAACTAATGGCATTAAGTCAAATACTGTGGTTTCCCAGCAGAACAATTCTATCAACAACAATAATGTTGACTGTTTGGATTCTTTCCAGATGGACAACAGTACAGAAGTAGTGGTTGATAACAGAGCTAAAGGTCCTTTTTTAATGGACAGTGCTGGTGTAAAAAAGACTCCCAAATGGTCCAACAAGACACAAACAAGGAACAAGGGAAGAACCAAAGGGAGAAAGAAGTATTAGATTACAAAATGAACTTTTTAAATTTGACTGACACTGTTCTTTCAGAAGACATGGTTTCTGTTTTAAAGAAGGGTTTTTCTTTTATTCCTAACAATGGATGTGATGTGACAAAATTGATAGTTGACTTTAAGCTTTACTGTAGGAAGTTAAATTTAAAATTTATTTTTGACAACACCAAGTTGGTTGAGAATTTTTGTAAACAAAATCGAGCTAAGAGTACATGTAATCCATTGTTGAACACCACTTTAGCGGTGTTCAACAAACAATGTGAACATGATTTTAGGCATATTAATAAGAATATTAGTTATATGTCTAATTTAACTGAAGAGGAATTTTTGGCCTTGCAAATAATGGCTAACAACAGAGAACAACGTGTAATGAAGGCGGACAAAGGTGGAACAATAGTGATTATGGCTCAGATAGATTATACACACAGTATTACCAACATGTTGGCTGACACCAAAAATTATGTCAAAGTTGATAGTACAGCAGTGAAAAAAAGTTTTGCTAAGTTAGATAGCTATTTATTTGACTTATTTTGTGATGGTAGTTTTGATTACAACACCTATACTTTTTTGTACACAGAATTCCCTAAAATAGTGACGCTTTTTGGGATACCTAAAGTGCATAATAGGGAGGGAGATCTGAAATTTAGACCAATAATTTCAGCTTCGGGTAGTAAAATGGAAACAATCTTGTTATGGTTGGATGACATTTTAAATCCCATTGTGCAGAAGTCCAGATTCTATTTACGGGACTCTTGGCATTTGTTAGAACTTTTGAGAGACATTAGTTTAGAGAGTGAAGGTGATAATGTAAATTTGGCCTCCCTCGATGTTGAGTGGCTTTACACTTGTATTGATCAAAGTGAGGGAATAGAATTTATGAGGGAATTCTTAAGCAAGCACACACATTTGGACAATATTAAGGTCAACACTTGTTGTTGTCTTATGGAATTAGTGCTTGATAATAATTTTTTCAAATTTGACAACAATTTGTATAAACAGATATCTGGTGTGGCCATGGGGTCCAGAGTGGCACCTAGTTTCACTAATTTGGTCATGTCCTCATGAGAGATCAAACATTTAGTTGCACATTTTATAGATCAAAAAGTACTCTTTTACAGAAGATACATAGATGATTTGATTTTTCTATGGAGAGGTAATGAGGAGACTTTTAAAGCTTTTGTGGCACAGTTAAATACTACTACGAACTTCCTAAAATTTACTTTTGGAAGTTTTGGTAAAAGTATTAATTTCTTGGATTTGTGTTTGACCATAGATTCAGTTGAACATTGGTTTTGTAGTAGTATTTTTAGAAAACCAACTTTTGTCAATCAATATTTACATTTTGAGAGCTTACACCCCATGCATATGAAAAGAGGGGTGGTTAAGGGTCAGTCCATTAGGCTTAGTCGACTTACCAGTGAGAACGTTTGCTTTGACAAAGAAACGCTTGATTTGAAGTATTTTTTTGTTGAAAGGGACTATGAGACTAGTTGGTTAGATCACATCATAGGGGAAGTCAAAAATTTAAGGGAAAGTAAAGCAATTCCCATTCTAAACAGTATATCCACAGTTGATACATCTGGTAACAAAGTAGAGCCTGAAAACAAATTTGTTCTGTCTTTCCCATTACCTGTTAGTAATGAGATGGACATCATTAAAGGGATTGTGATTAATAACTGGAAAATTGTATTGGGAAACCACGAGTTAGAGTTATAGGTAATCGTCTGGTTTTTACATACAAAAAGGTGACTAACATTAAGATGATTTTGGAGAGAGGTGAAAACAACATAACACACTCCACATTAAAGGTAGGTACATATTCTTGTACAGGATGTAAACAATGTAGGTTTGTTAGTGGAACATCTAGTGTCTTCCTAAAACATTTAAACAAGGAGTTTAAAGTGAAAGGACATTTTACATGTAAAACAAACAATATAGTCTATGTGGCACAATGCGCCTCATGTGAACATTTTTACGTTGGAAAGACTATAAGAACATTGAACAAATGTATTTATGAGCACAATTTAGCTATCAAGAAGAAAGATTTAACTCATGCTTTAGCTAAACATTCTCTAAATTGTGTTTCATTTAAAAAGTTTATTTTTTTGGTATTAGAGAGAGTTGATGACACTATTTTTAGTGGGGATTTCAAGACAATTTTAGAATGTAAGGAATCTATTTGGCAGTTCAGGTTAAAGGCTGATGAGCCGCCTGGTCTGAATGATACAATTAATATTAAGTGTTTTTTAGTTTTACAAAAACTTTAATCACTTGAAGTTTAGACACTTTATAAGCATATAGGTATCATTATATTATACATTATATGTTGTACATTACATGTTATAATTTTAAGAATTTACTTTTAGTAATGATTTTAATCAATCAAGTGATGAACAACCATTGGTTGATTTTTTTGTATACGTGTTTAATTGACAACAGTATAAAAGTGAGGGTCTAACCTAAGGGTGCATTTCTGAAGAAGTTCTTTTTATTAAATGAACGAAAACGTTAAAAACAGGTTTGCAGTCTGTTCTTCATTTGCCAGTGGTGGACTTTTAATAGTTATTTGGTTTGGTTCATGTTCTGGTTTTATATATATATTTCTATTTCTATATATATATATATATATGTATATATATATATATATATATATATATATATATATATATATATATGTCTACATATATAGATATGTTGTATCTGTTTAGATATTAATATATTTACACTCACACATACATCTAGATGTTGATATACATTCTCTGTAGTGTTGCATGACTGGGCTGGATGTTATGTATTTGACAACATCTGCTTTATCTATATTGAGCATGGTGGTAAATCATTTTCTGTATGGTCTGCATCATCCTGGGTTCAAGCCTTTAAGAGACTGTTTCTTTTGTTGCTGGGCAGAACACAGGCCATTGGATACAAAGTGCTTAAGCACTTTACAGCAGTTGTAAGTGGGTGTGCATGTGTTTGTGTGGCAGTACGCACTACTACCTTCCAGTTACAGTTTCTTATACTCAGTTAGCTTCCACATTGCTTAATCTGTGTAAGCAGTGCTTACCCCTGCACAAACTCACATAAACGCACTTACTACTGCTTACATATGCTTACCCTTCGACCTGCTTACTAGCACCTTATTCATTATGACAGTGATACTTTACATGTGCATTTTTTGCAGTACTCTAGTTCATAAATATGTGTTTTAGTGGGTTTTGCAACAAAAATATTGGTTATAACGTGCTTTGCCATGTAAAATAGGCTGAGCTGCAGTGGGACTCGAATTGGGAATGCCTGCTCATTAGGCGATGCTCTTCCCACTACACTATTGCTGTGCAGCTTCATTTGCATATATCTTAATTTTTATCCTCTTCAGCCTTTTAAGCTGCTTTAACTGTAGCTAAGCGATGGGTACACCCACGCACCTACAGTTAGCTTTAATCGGCTTTTTGCAAAACAATAAGAGGGTTTCTTCATTTTATTTATATGTACTGTTGCTGCTGTACACATGGGGATCTGTTGGTGGGGATATGCAGACACCTATGAGCGATCTCATTTCTTCCCACTTTCTCTGTTCAACATTGCAGAGGCGTGTTTATTCTGAGAGCTCTGCTCTCAGACACGCCCCCTGCACTCATACACACTCCGGGTAAGCCTAGGAGCTTGGGTAGTGTACCTTCATTGATATGCATGGCACGCTGCCGTCCTGCTCCTAAATGGACACTTCCATGTGGGACTAATCTTGTCCCACTTGGAAGATTGGTGAAGCTGGGTGACAATCTGTGTTTCAGTTCTAGGACAATGTTGCTGTACAAAACAACAGGAACAGCTTCCTTGGCTGACAGACAGTGTTATTGCACTCCTCACAGATGGTAAACATCAACATAATTACCTCCTTATCATCATTCTGACAAAATCACATTGTACAAATTATGCTCAAATGTCTTTCATTACTTCACACATTAATTTCATTTACTTGTTTCAAGATCCACCGCTATGTTTTTCAGCAGATGCAGTCAATACACAACTCTGTAGTGTATGTTGTATTACAGCTAGGGTTTGAATCTGATAACATCTGTCACATACCTGTGTCAGGCAGGAGGAGCTTAGGCAAAGGAAGAATTCATGACACCATTAGAGGGCCACATCTTTAAGGCATCACCCTACACAGTATATGGGATCCATACCTATTGCAATAGAAAAGTGCTGTAAGCCCTTCAAGTGTGCTCAGCATGGCACACACAGTATGCCTATTTCTGTGGTGTCAGAGTTTGATATGCATATTTCTGATATCTGTCATAGCATATGTTTGAGTCTGGCAAAATGGAAATGCTGAGTATGTCACTAATTGGTCACAGGCTTTATGTAATTTCCAAATAAGAAGTGACTGTATTGCATGTTATCCTCCAAACATTTATGTATTACTGTAGTTGTTTCCTTCACACTGTACATCTTTATAGAACATGAGTACTTACAAAAGATGACTTTCTGTATGGCATGATGCCATATAATCATAAAGTATTATTGGACTTGTATTCAGACATTTTTTTGTTTGTTTGTGTTGTTTACATGCTATGGCAGTGTTAGGTCTAATGTCTTGTGAGCATGCCCAGTATAATCATGTAGTAGATGCATTTCATTTAGAAATGTAGACATTGAATTATTGCAATGTTATCAGACCTGGTTTATCATTTGTCACCTGTATTTTGAGTGCTGTTATATTAATGTTTCTGATGTACATAAAGATATAACACATGCTTGTCTAATAAATGTGTCAAGGTAATATGTCTCTCTATGTATGGTTGTCCAATGAAAATAAATGGGAAACATGCCCCTTTCTGATGTGCATGATACAGCAGCTGTATGTCTCATGCCTTGTTTATACAGGATGAAGTGGAGGATACATAACTACAGTCAATTATCACATATACATTCCCTGTATATACACATTACATTCAAAAACTGCAGTGTATGCAAATAGTCCCTAATGTGTCCACTGTCCTTGCTAACTTTTATCTCTACTCTGCATATTATAAACATTAACATCAGATATGTTCCCCTTTATTACAATGTTGTATTGTGTCCCATTCATAACCATTGTTAGAATGTCCTTTATTAATGTATATGGGTAAATAATTGGAAATGGGATTATTTATTATTAGCATCAATATGGATGACTTTGTGCTGAAAATCTTTTTTTGTGATATCATCAAATTTGAATGCATTAACTGAGTCCTCTTTTCCATTTCCCTTCCCCACATACTTATCTCTGCACTATTAACACTGTATTCTGTATATATTCACCCAACTTCACATCCCCTGCCTTTATCTTCTAATAATCCATCTGCCCTTACTTTATATAAGCTGTTTACACACGCTCGCATAATACATTTGCCTGCATTCAAGTTTTGTTTACATTGTGTGCCCATGCTTTCCAGCACCATTTCATGGCCGACAACACTGCAGCTGGTCAAGAAATGGTGCATGAAAAAGTATAAGCATGATAAGCAGTATGCATATACAGTGAGTGCTTCTACTCTTCCTGCTAACACACTGTAGCCTTCACACAAAGCCTACACCATTGTAAAAATCATTCACATAGAAGAGGGAGTTTTGTTATCTATGAGTGGACTACTATCTTTTGCTTAACTCTTAACACATGGGTATTTCAGCCATTGACAAAGCCTTACTCCTGTCCGTATCAGTTATGTGCCACAAACAAAATGATCAAACCTTCTGCAAAGGGAAGAATGAAAACAAAAACATGCCTTGGATTTACAGTATTATTTTCTTACAAGTAAATCTGCTGAACGTCAACATGAGAAAAGAGTACTACTTTCACACAAGTAAAGACACCATGTACAATGCGCACAGCATTAAAAGTTACTGTACTATACTGCTGTTTAGGAAGAGGTACTGAAGATTTCCAAAAAGAAGCTTTAAACAATTGTAATTTATGTCTCACTGTTTACAGTAGCTACTGATGAGTATTTCAACACATAATCCCATAAGCCAAGCTGAGGAAGAACTGAAGCAGTACCTTTCTACATTTATTAAGTAGAGTCCCCCACTCCCAACTAGAGTGGAAAGTTTTGAGAAATAGAATGCTTGAACAGAAAAATCTACTCCTTGAATACATAAAAGGAACACTCATCCAATCCACATAATGGTTGCGTAGATTAACTCGATACTCTACAGTCCAGTGTATCTCAAAGAAATTTAACTAGCCACATCCATGTATTCCTCAATATTTTGTATTAGTGATTAAAGCTTACATATGTGTTTGTTACTACTTCAGAAACACTATTCTGTGAATTGGTTGCACATTATTTTCTCTCATTTTGTACTACACCAAGTGCCTTCCGTCTCCACCTTAAGATCATTTGCAAGCCATTTCACCGAGTGTGTACTGCTGTACAAGATAAAATAATGCTTAATTCTCTCTCTTTCATTCTCTCTTTTAGTTTCTTTAATTTCAATATCACCACAACTGTTTGGATTTTACTGTATTCATAATGTGAAGGACATGGAGAGTAAGTACCAAGCAACTAGTCAGCACTGTGGCATGGAGGGATAATGTTCTGATTCTGGTCCAGATGATCTAGATTTGATTTAGTCACTTGGGTACCTGAGGTGCTGTCAGAGAAGGATGAGGGCATGTACTTGGGCACACCTAGTGGTCGATCCCTTGGGGAAGCTGGACATTTACAGGATGGGCATTGTCCTTAAGGGTAATAGGGTGGGGGATATTGTTTGTTTCACCTTGGATGCTAAATAATATTCCAGAATGTCCTCATTGCAGATATTTTCCAAACATTTAAAATGTGTGAATGTCTGGCAGGGGAATTTATGCCATAAAAAAAAAGCAAAACAAACAAAAAAAAAATACAGTTTCTGTCAACAGTACATCAGTATAATCCTTGATCTTTTCTCTGGTGTTAATCTTTGGTCAGATAGATCCCAGTGGAGGCTAAGGTGCTCCAGTAAGATGGGCCGTGGAGATCCAATGAAGAGGGAGAGAAGCTAGTGGGAACTAATAGTCAGCTGCAGAGAGTCAAAGAAAAAGGTATCACGCAGCTAACTGTAGCATTTACAATTTAAGTGCCCAACATTATCTGTCACATGATCCCTCATATTCATCTTATTGCATTTCAAAGCATTAAACTGAAACCTTAACAGATTGTTAAATGCCTCTGACTTCTGATTCTCTTTAAATAATTATATTGATAAGGCAGTCACTATCCATAACAATTACAAGTTTAAAAACAACCCCCTGAGGTGTGATATGATATAAATAAATTCCATAACAACAGAAAGAAACTGCTTAATGCTTATAAGAGGTCTCATTAAGAGCACACTTAAGAAATCTAACAAAGAGCTTAAGTGAACCATTAGGAAGTTCAGAGCTGAGTATGAAGTTAAAATAGCCAGTAAAACCAAAAAATAACTGCAGAATCTTTCTTTAACTATGTCACAAAGTTAAGAACTAACACCCCACAATATTCAGACCTAGTCTACAATACCACACTCTTGGAACAAATGGAAAGAGCTGATATCCTAGATAAAAAAATTAGTGCAAATGTTACCCGACCCACAATTATAGTTATCCCATAGGTTCCACAATCAAAACAACCTCCTTTAATAACTATGAAGCAAGTTCATTCAGCCCTTTCAAAAACTAAGATTATTTTATCCTTGTACCCTGACAACATACGAGGTTGCCTGATTATCAGAACCAAATATGGCCATTCTGAACCCCTACTTTAACACTTTAAACTATGACCCTCCACTGTTTTTATTTCTGAAGCCTGGTAAATAGGTATTCTAATGCCATTACACAAGGGTGGCCCAGCCATGGACCCTGTAACTATAGGTCCATTAGTCTCACTATCCTCGTATGTAAAGCCATGGAGTTCATTATCTCAGACGTTTTTAATCAGGACATTGAAAATGTCTTAATTCTCAACCCTCATTATTTTTGCTTTATAAAAGGAAGGTTTTTCTCTTTAATCTCATTAATTTATTTCAAAAAGGAACTGAAGCAATAGATAGTGGTTATGCAGTGCACACAGCATACAGTATGTAGACCTGCCAAGGCCTTTGACACTATTCCCCATACAAACAATATTGATAGACTTGTAAATCCGAATAAAAATCCTTATTTTGTGTGGTAGATAATCCAAATCATGAAAAAACAACTGCAAACCAAAAACAAACGTGTCAACCAAGTCGACAGCTACAATCCTTTATTCTATGAAGTGCTTTTCATTCAGGTACAATTCATGAACTTCTTCAGATAAAGTCTGAAGAAGTTCATGAATTGTACCTGAATGAAAAGCACTTCATATAATAAAGGATTGTAGCTGTCAACTTGGTTGTCACATTTGTTTTTGGTTTGTGTGGTAGATAGGTAAATGGTTGCCTGAACGAACCCATGTGGTTAGAGGAGCAAGTGTCACTTCTGAAAGCAAAGCAGTTACCAGTGGTGTACCACAGTGTTCAGTTCTGGGTCCTTCCCTTTATGGCATATATTTCTCAGACCTTCAGGCCAGCACTTCTGGCCTATGGTTAACTAATTAGCAGATGACTGTAAATTGGGTGTTGTTGTTCTGTCATCAACTGACTCACAACTGCTCCAACACAGCTTAGACCATGTTAAAAATCGGTGCAAGAACACTGGTCTCAAAATAATCATATAAAGAAACAAATGTAGCATAGTTCCATTTGGTAATCAACCAGTTTCACTTACTGCTTGGAGATGCATCCCTCCAATAGGACACAGTTGTAATGAATCTGGGTGCTCTTGTTGATAATTCCTTATCATTTAAACATCATGTCTCCAGAGTAGTTTGGAAGTCCTTTTCTTTGACTCATCTAATTTCCAAAGGCATTTTCACAAGATCCAAGTAAGTCTTAATCCCCCTTTACTCATATCTACTCTAACCCATTATTGAATATAATACACCTTTTAGTATGTACGTGTCTTAACATATCACACAACATCATAGCTTTAAGAAATTCATAATTAAAAAAAGATCAGTGGCCTAGAAATCTTACTTATTAGGAGATACTGTCAGCCCTTTTTCTATACTCAGCCTTTTACATGCTTCTCTGTGCAGGTCTATGTATAGCCTTTCATGTCATGAAAAATACAATCCTATTTGATCTCCTATTCCTTTACAGAAGTAATGGTACAATATATACTTAGTTAAATGAACTAAACCTTCATCATCAATAAATAATACACATTGGTGTAATAGATTCATATTGCAATGCATCCCTCTCATCTGGACAAATTTCCACAACATTTCAACTTAGCATTGTGTACTTTTATACAATGCCTAAGAGCAGAACTGTGTCAAATGCCTTGGCCAGGTTGAGGTCAGCAATATACACTACTTAACCCTCTTTCATTTCTTTGGTGATTTTCTGGAAGAAGTCTACCAAGGTGAGCAGGCATGATCTATCCTTATTGTATCTTAACTGAGTTGGAGCCAATGTCTGAAGATTAAGTATTTCATCCTTTATCATACCCATATTTCTTTCCCCATGGCTTTACATAAGAAACTATTTAGACTTATGAGGCTACAACTTTCTGGGAGTGTGGATGGCCAAGCCTTGTGCAAAGGGATAACTGCTCCAGTTATCCATTTGACTGGTATGAATCCTGTTTGGAGACTCCAGTTGAAATGGGCATGATGGGTCATGTTTCATGCTATTAAGGAGGTAACCTGAGGTATTATCAAGTTCCATGGATGCAGTGTTTTTGGCCTTTGAGACAGGTCTCAGGGCCTATTCCCAAGTGCTAGTTTGGGGAGTTATGTTTGGGGATATTCTTGAGAGATGCCTGCTGGTATAATCAGGGGTAAAATTGGAGATAAACGTATGGGCTAGTAGATTAGTTTTGGTTCTGTATGGGTGGCTCCAGTTCCAATTATTTCAGCACATCATTGTGTATTTGCTTTGAGGTTGTGGACATTGCTGAAAAATGTCCTTAGCCTGGGAGGTTACTTTTGCCTCAAATTTGGCTTTGGTAGGTTTAATTTGTTCCCTGAGTTTCTTATTAAATATGATGAGGGAATTCCTGTCTTGCTGGACATAATTTTAGATATGAATTTTCCTTTTGTATACAACCTATTTATGCTGAGATTTTGAACTTGTCCTGTGGATATTTCAGGTAAGTACCGCTGTCTCTATGCATATATAAGTGATTGTACAGGGAAATTGTGAATAACTGCACATAGGTAGCAGTGTTCTCTGGGTTTGGAGGTGTGAAGTTTTGCTGGAGTATCACTTAAAAGGAACAAGTTTCCCTTGAAATTATTCCTAAAAGTTCAATGATTAGGTGGTGTCCCAAGTTTTTTTTTTTTTTTTTGCAGGAGACAGCTTTGTTGTCCAATCTGACCAGTGATAATGTTACACTCAGAGGAGTGGGTTACAATATTCCCCCATGGTTATGAGGAAAAGATCAAGGATGTTTACACCAATAGTTGGTATAAGGCCTAGCTGGTTATGGGTGTTCATAATGAAAAATCCCAGAAGTCTTAGAGCCAGCATATTTGAGGTTGTGTATGTTTTCCAGTTTATAGGAGTGTAGTTGAAGTTGCCATTCATTATGGTGTTGAATTGAATGAATAGTAACTCCAGTTCATTTAGCTAAGTGGTGTGGGTTTCATGGGTCATAGCGAGGGACCTATTGCTTGCATGGGTATGATATGGAACTTTGCATATGATGAGCTCTATGTGGAGATACTCAAGGATAATCATACTGCTCTACTAACCTTGAGGTGTAATTGTTTTGATGTAAATTGAGGCACCTCTGTTTTTTAGTCCTTTTTGTGCACTAGTAAGTCTAAATAAGTGGAAGGCATTATAGCCCTGCACTGTTGAGGTTCTGTCTGCTGCTTTAACTATCCCTCAGTAACTACACAGACATCTATATTCCCCAGGCTGATGAGAATATGCAGGGAGTTGAGCTTTTTGTTTAGACTCCTAGTATTGTGCAGTATTACCTTTAGATTATCAGAGGTTTGTTTAGCTATCTCAAGGTTGGCAATGCTGATAAAAAGACAGAGGGTCTATATTAAATCAGCGAATGCTTAAAAAAACAAACGCTGATTTATCAACCCCATGTAAGCGAAAGCTTGCAATCCTGAACACTTAGAACAGCGATTTTTTTTTTCCCCATGGAAAAAAATCACTGTTCCAAAAAAGAAAAAAAGAAAAAAAACCTTTAAAACATTACATAAAATGGGGGGCTTTGCCCCCCCACACCCCCCTACTTAAATATACCAAGTTCGAGATTGCACTACAGTGACGAAAATGGCAAAATACCGAAGGCGGCTAAGTGATTTCTTTCCCAGGGAAAGAATTCTCTTATATGCCATTACAGTATTTTGCCATTTCGTGCTTTCAAGTTTGATCAAGATGCATTTGAAAGAATGCGTCTCCGATCATATAATAGGGAACCCACTGCAGACCATCCCTGCTGATCAGCATAACCAGGTAGACATAACAGAAACTAAAACATTATAAAATTAAGATTCCACATACTAGGTGCAAGATTACTAATTGGTAAAACACTACAATTCCATATCTGAGATATAGACTACCAAGTCCTGCAAAGGGGCTCAGACAGTAACCATCTGAAATTTCAGGACATGCTAGAGTGTGTCCTGAAACACAGATACTGAATGGCTTAAAAAATGAACTTCAGTATACTAAGTCCAAGATTGCCTTTTCTCAGAATATTCCGTTTCCTCCAAGGTATGGCAAACTCGGAGTTGGTATATATAAGTTTTAGGGGTCTCAGGGGCTTACTCCTGATATCAGGTGGTGCAGGGGGGGGGGGGGGCTTGCCTTCCTGCAAAAAGAATTTTAAAGCAGAAGACTGATGCTCAAGATTCACTCTTCTCCTGGATTTTTGATATATATATATATATATATATATATATATATATATATAATTTTTTTTGTGCTGTTGGCACTTGACATTACGAGTGCCAACATTTTAATTGGGAGCCAAATCAAATACTACTAATACTGCAATAACCCATATCCATCAGTTTGCAACATTATCAGACCAATGAGTAACCCGCGGCACCACTCTCTTGAAAAGGTTAAATGACTTCCAGGTAAAAGAAGGCTATCCTTCAGCCTATTTCACTAATATGTAAACTCTTCTTATGATGCTACAACCCAAAACTAGCAAGAAAGTTTAAATTTATGAAAATGCAGTACTTAACACATTTTCAGAACGAGACAGCTATTATACTAGTAAGTACAATTGGATGAGACTTGTGGAACCAGGTCCCAGATGAGCTTAGTAAAGACCAAACTTTGAATACTATCAGTATGGTAGTCTGAACTATGCACATGCTCATACCACAGCATGGCTACATATGATTATCAAGTGATACAAGCTATCACCAAAAATCTGCCAGTCCCACTTACCAGTAGCCAAATAAATAGACAACCAAATAAAACTATTCCTGATAGTGATGCACAGTAAATTACAAGGGAAGATTAATGAGTTTAGAACCTTTTACATTTTCCTTAATGTATGAACAATAATTTGCAGTACATCATCCTCTGCACGTTATAATGCTGAAAATATACACATGTTGAAGGTTGCTATCAGTAATATGTATGTTGTGTCTCTATATTTGCTTGGATCAAGGCTGAAGAGGATATCATAACCAACCCTCTTAGCTGACTGAAAAAGTTTAAGAAATAGCCTAGTACCTACCTATGAACCTATATGATTGGATGGGAAATGGGAAATTCACCCTGGGGATCACTTCTGTGGCTCTGCTCGACAGGGGTATAGGAAAATAATTTTCTTGGGTGGCGAAAGCCAGGGTACATTTTTTGGCTAGGCTTGTATGTGCCAATAGCCTAGTACCTACCTATGAACCTATGAAGAGAAAAATGCAAGTCTGGATATACACAAAGCACCTGCTCTGCTCATGTGTGAGATACACAGCAGCTCCAAATCATACTCGTGCACATATACATAACTTTGATAAACAGTCTCATGTATAAATGTATTTATTTGGATGCTAAAACACATAAGTTCTTTTTTTATTTTGAATACTGTAAAAATCAGTTCAAAGAACAAGCTAAAAGTATATTTTCATACTTAAAGAATAGTTTTAAGCCATATTCCTCACAACTATTTTGCAGATTGCATATACCTACAGTATAAACAAATTCAAACTCAGAGCACACCATGTTACATTTTACAGGAAGTACGCACATGTATAGCCTGATAATATCATTTATTTTAATTATTAAAAAAAAACCATGCTTATATATCAGTATTGCTTGCACAAACGCACACACGTGTATTTGTGTTTATATAAATGTAAATGTATATCCAGCTATTTACATGTACATATTCATATATAAAACTAAAGCTGGTACCTGCATTTTTTCTCTTCTTTGTGGCCCCCTACACCTTGCCATCAGCTGCTGCAGCTCCTCTCCACATCTGCCCAGTTTTCTGAATTCACCTCATCCTCCTTCAGGATAATCCTGACAAAAATCAGGGGCCATTACAGAGCTTGAAGAATGTGGACCAGTGTCACCCTTTTGTGACAGTGTCTTTTCTCCTTATTATTGCAAACATATTTACATACATGTATAGCTATCTATCCATATATCATAAACATATAGATAGATGGATACACTCACACAAACCAACAGACATACACATATATACATGTACATCCAAACCAAATTATTAAATGCATGTTAAATATGATTCACCATATTACTGAATAATAACCAAGAAGACAACTGACTGCACTTGGAGCATTTTGCTTTCCATTGTTACAGTGACATTCATATTCACTTTATGGTAATGACAAACTGGCATATACTACTATAATGATTTAAAATGATTCCACAAAGCAACAATTCAAATTGTAATATTTAAAAAAGTAATTTTATCTCCAAGAAAAAAATATTACAAGTATTCCCTTGAACCACATAGAAAAAGACACAGCTCCTCATTAATATTAATTAAAAATTGATTGGAACACTATTGTCCTATTGCTACATGTTGCAACTAACCAATGCATTGCATATCAATTAACATTATCAGTGCCAAAATATCAGTTTGAAGCTGCTGCTACAACTCCACAGAGTTGCCAGTTATTAAAAATAATTCTCCAGTTCAACGGCACTTATCACTGTTAAAAGAAATACAATTTCAATCAGCACGACAAAAGCATTACACAAAGATACATCCAAGCAGACAAAGAAAAAAATGTTATTGCACATCTGCATCTGTCAGCATATCTGTGGTAAAAACTTTAGGATAGCAATGTTTCATTTTCTCTTGTGCAGCATGAATTTAAAGCGGCACTTTTTTTCAAATTTAATAAAATGCAACTAAGATGGAGCAAAGGGTAAGACTTGCTTTGAATTGCCCAATATAACTGTACATCACTTACAGTTCACCATCAAATCCGCATATTGTACTTAAGTTAGCTCTCAGCACACAGAATGATGACAAATAGCTGATGGGAAGTATGTGTGTAGAAATTCAAACCACCAGATGGTTTCAAAATAGGGTAATACCCAACAAATATTCTAATTATTTTATACTACTTCGTGGGGAAGAAACAAGAAGACTTAATTGAGACTGAAATGCAAGCGTTCAGATCTAAGGTCTGTCCATCAGAACTCGACCATTTGTTTTTATGAGCCCCATGTCCAAGTTTTTCATATATATATATATATATATATATCTATATCTATATATATATATATATATATATATATATATATATATATATATATATAGGGTCTATATTATAACAACAAATGATCAAATGATCGAATGTTGTTATATCGAACTCTAAAGTTTGAATTCACAAGACATCAAACAACCAGAACAACGTTTTTGTTCCCAGGGAAAAAAATCTCTGTTTCCAAAAAAAAAAAAAAAAAAAAGATTGCATAAACTGGGGGACTTCACCCCCCCAAATCCCCCAACATGGGGCCTGTGCCCCCCACAATCCCCCTACTTAAATATACCAACTTTGAGATCGCACTACAGTGCCGACAAAGCGGCCAAGCGACTTCTTTCCCAGGGAAAGAATTTTCTTATATGCCACTTTGTCATTTTGCCTTTTCGACATTTCAAGTTCGACCAAGACGCATTCGACAAAATGCATCTTCGGTTATCTGATAAGAATCCAAATACATATATATATATATATATATATATATATATATATATATATATATATATATATATTTATATATATATATATATATATATATATATATATATATATATATATATATATATATCAATAAACATGGACTTAACTTTTTGTCATTTCTCAGTCTGCATATGTAACAAAAACAAAATTAAAGCTGCATACAACAAAGCTGCAAATCTCTGTCCTATGATTAAGAACAGCTAAGAAGCTTAAGCCGTATTCTTAACTCAGGTATAAACATGAAGAAAGTTCCCAGCTTAGTTTGTTCATTATTTTAGCACTAAATAGGCCTGCAATTCTAGGTTTGGCACAGCTGATATGGTTAAACAGACAAAGATGATTTTTGCCAACAACTTCGGTCTTAAGTCGCTGCACTGATTATTTTAAGTCCTATAGGAGGTTACTGCACCCCTTTAACCTTAGTCATTAGAAATTCTTGGCTTTAGCTTTCATGGCTAAAACATCTTGGCTGTCTGTATTAGTAACCTGAATATTCTTCTCAACAATGTCAAGAATGTGTTAACAGAAATTATTCTCGGTTGAACTTGTCAACAGCTGATTGTCCATTTTCTTCTCTTCATCATGATATGCACCCTCCTGTAATACTTACATGTGTGAGAAGTTAAATGAAGCAGACTTCTAAGGTGCTCCTGATTAGATAAATTGTTGTTACTTCTGGATCCAGGAGGAACACAAGCAGCAGTGTACACCAATAGTTGAAAACCTTAGTCCATGGCAAGTTGGCTGTTAGAGAGAACTGACTTTAGGATAGTTTGCTATAATGGCTAAAGTCTGTACCTCACATATACAAGATACAGTGTTTGATTCTGACCTGTTTCTAGTGTATAGAGTTGTAGCAGACTGCTATTTTAGTATGAACGCTTAAGCAGATGACAAGATCAGTCCATTGTTTCATTAATAAGGGAAAACAATGGCTTAGCATCAGCAGACATTGTTGCTGCTGGAGGTCTTTGCTTAGCCACCATTGCAGTATGTGCTTGGTTTCATAATACATGCTGTTCACATATCCCAAGCCTACATCAGACAGATGGAGAATAAGTCTTCTTACCCCTAACGTTATATGACAGGACCAGTATCTGAAGCTGTTTTTGGTGATTGAGATCCCTTCCTTCTCAGATAGCCAGCTACCAATGAAACATTAAGCTACTGTAGGATTAGAGAGCCAATATTTATTTATTTGATTGGATACCTCTCTATTAAAATCTGCTATATTTATCACAGAGCTACACCTGCAGGGACTTTTATTCAAGATTCTAAGAGGAGTGGAAAGCCATGAAGTGTGAAATATAAGTTTTTCATAAAAAAGGAAGAAAAAAGATGTTGATATTTTAAGTTGCCTTATAGTGTCTTGTGTGGTGATATTTTTGCACTTTTCTCTTTTTTCCATGTTTTAGCCAAAATGAAATTAATTGGCATTTTTTTTAGTTTGATCTATTACCTTAGTCTTGTAGCTTCATTTGAAGTTATTTGATGATTGTGTATTACTGTAAGATTTTAACATCATTTATACATTATACTGTATTTCTATCTCCATAAGTAGCATTACTTGCAAAAGCTAGCTGTTTGTATTTTGATCCCTGTCTTGGGACTTAATCTTTAGTTTCATTTACATTTGTGCAGAATTGTGAACTACTGCCAGATTTGAGTCTCATTAAGTCATTTATTACAGTATTTTCCATAAACAATGTTACTGGTTAATTTCTGCATAGTCTGGTGCCTTAGGCTGTGGTGGGATTGCAGAAGTAGCAGAAGTAGCAGCATTGTGAATTCTACTCCAGGATTTGTGCTTCAATACCTTTACAGCTGTTTATATTCCAGTTTTCTGCTTATCATGTATGGGCTTAATGTTGCATTCTAGTGCACTTCTGTTTACTTTGCTACTGCTTTTCCCCTGTTCTTTGTATCTGCCCAGTTCTCCACTAAGATATTAAGTTAAAGTTTCTGAAATTCTAACAGTATGACTAAAGCTCCACTGTTGGCTTTATTTGTTTGGATCCCTCTCCAGGAAGTCTGCTCCTTGCAGGTTGAATTTTTCCAACCCTTTTACCCTTTTCCTAATGTGATTTTTAAAAGTTTGTGCCTCTTGCTTCTGCTCCTTATAGTAATATGACTTCTGAAGTCCCTCTTTCCCCTTTTATATTGCAATAGTCTGTTGTGTACACTATTTAAGTACTTTTCCCAACCACTGTTTTCCATATATCTGTAATAGTAATTGCCCACCCAGCAAACCAATATTTCTCTTATAGGTTCATAGGTTCATAGCTAGGTACTAGGCTATCAGCCCAAGGGCCTATGTAAGCCTAGCCAGCAAGGTTTCATAGCTTACGCCACCCAAGAAAGTTATTTTCCTGTGCCACTGTCGAGCAGAGACACAGAAGTGATCACCGGAGTGTATTTCCTATTTCTCATCCACTCATCAAGATTTTTCTTGAAGAGTGCTAATGAAGAACTTTGCTTGACATAGATGGGTAGCTTGTTCCAGAGTATAGGAAGTGTCTGGGACAGGAATCTTTCCCTCCAGCATGTCCTGTTTATTGTGGTGACAAGGTTTACGTCCCTAGAGCATGTAGCTTGGAGGGATTGGGATTTCTTTAGGTGTAGCATGTCCAACAGCTCTGGGTTTGACATAACTTTATATGTTAGGCAGAGATCACCTTGGAGTAGGCGATATGCTATGGAGTAAAGCTGGAGTTTTTTGAGGTGGTCAGTGTAGGGCATTTGTTTGAGGCCAGTAATCCTCTTTGTGAGGTACGTCTGTGGCCTTTCCAGCTGCTGCAGATGTCTTGTGAGGTACATTCCAAAAGGTGCATTGTACTCTATAATGGGTCTAATGAGTGACGAGTAGAGGGGAACAATGACCTCTTTTTTCCTGGATGAGAACCCTTTTATGATGAGGTGTGCCACGTAGAAGGACTTCCTGACTATTGTGGTGATGTGACTATCAAAGGAGAGACTACTGTCCACCTGGGTCCCAAGGCCTCTTATCACGCATTCCATGTTAAGCAGATTGCTGCCTATGTGGTAGTTCATGGGTACAGAGTTTTTACCAAAGGGGATGACACTGCACTTTTTGGTATTGAGCTTGAAGCCATGACTCTGACACCAGGCATCTGTCTCAGTGAGGCTTTCTGTAGGATGTCCACATCATTTGGGGACTTGATTATGGCTCCTAGTTTGCAGTCATTGGCGAACTTCATTAGCCAGAGGCTTTCTGTGTTTGCTTGTACTTCAGGGAAGTAGATACCAAACAGGAGAGGTCCCAGGACGGAATGCTGTGATACTCCACTTGTCACTGCTTTGAGGTCGGATTTGGAGTCTGCAACTTTTACAGTGTGGTTTCTGTCAGTGAGCCAGTTGGCAACCCATCTTGTGATATAGGGATTTATACCTAGTTTAGTGAGTTTAGCTATAATTCCAAAATGGGGGACGGTGTCAAAAGCCTTGGCGAGGTCATGATAGGCTGTGTGAACCACCTTACCCTCATCCACAGCTTTGGTGACTGCCTCAAAGAAGTCGATCAGGTTCAGAAGGCATGATCTGCTTTTCCCAAACCCGAACTGGGTTGGATCCAGAGTTTGGAGGTTTCCAATGTCTTTGTTTATGAGTTCCATGATGATACGTTCCATGGCCTTGCAGACCAGGCTCATCAGGCTAATAGGTCGATAGTTCCTCTGATCAGTGGAGGCTCTCCCTTTGTGGAGTAGGATAACTGTTGCTGTGCACCATTCAGTGGGCACAAAGCCTGATGCGAGGCTATTACTGAACATGGTGCTTAAGTGGGGAGCCAGTTCATTCTGAAGTTCATGTAAAACGCAGCCTGGGATGTTGTCCGGTCTTGTGTAAACTTCCATTACTACAAATTGTCTCCTACTCATTTTCCCAGAACTTACATCTGCTTGGCACACTCGCCACACTTTGAGAGGGTCCAAAATAAATCCCATTACATCCTTCTTAGGTAAGAAATTTATTTTGTTTATTTTGCACTTCAGTTTACTTGCTCCACCCTTGGTAGATAAGATATTTAGTTTATTGTTTTGAATGTCAGTTAACTGTTTTAGGGTGCTGCTATTTTATTTTTGCTTTATTTGTTGATTTTGCTTTTAAATTATTTTAAACCTTTCGAATACTTGAAATTGTGCTGTCCAGGTACTTTGTTTAAGTTGTTTTATTGTAGCATTACACTCAAACAATGTTTTTCCTTTTTTTTTTTTTTTTTTGGTGTTTTTACATTAAAACGTTAGAGCTGCCCTGTACAGACACAAATGCCCTGGGTAGTACATTTTATCTATAAAACTACATGTAGAATGCAACCCTGTAATTTACTGTGGCAAATCAAAGGCTATCATACTGAGACAAGCTTAGAACAGCTAGTTTGCATGTTAAATAGCAATACTATCAAATCTTAGCACAATCTAATCTAGTCAACTGCCAAACTCCTGAGCCCACCCAAGGGGACTTCTGTATAGCCCAGTCCATAACCTACAATAACCATCCCAAATACTGATCTAGACAACATAGATATGCAATTTTGTAAATATCAGCCAGCTTGGCAGATATGGGCATCCTGAGTCAATGCAACAACTGTCTCATGTTCATAGACAACCATTCAGTTCTTAAAGAAACAAGCACAGTATATGAGAGATGCACATAATCAATTTCACTGGAAGCAAAATTCTCACATGCAGACAAGGTTGTCAAGAACACAAACACTACATCCACCACATCATGTCCACCACACACATAGACCAGCTTATGCTGAGGTACTACAAAATAATCTTCCCAAACCCCAAAAATCTTCTCAGCCTATAAACAATAAAGCCTGTTCTCAGCAATCTCTAATTCAGTCAACAAAAGCAACACCATACACCATGATTAGGCCTACTCCCAGTAGAGCTCTAAAAGCAAAGTCAATAAGGCAAACAAAGACATTACCCAGGACTCTTGTTATAGGGACTCCATTTTATGACACATAGATGCCCCACTCACTAGGGTGAACAAGGAGAAGCTCAAGGTTTGTTGATCCAGAATCTGCCAATGTATGCATGCACTCGAGTCACTACACCACAGGTACCAGTATGATTCTATCATTAATGACCTGTGATGTACCTTGCTGGACTACATGAAGAGAGACATTATGGATCTCTCTGAATACATGTCTCAGGCAAGTATGTGCCTGCAATGAACAGCATTCATTCTTCAACAAAAATGATGCTGCAGTGTGAACAAAAGATAATCAACTTCAATATTTAGCTTAGTTTATAGTGTCTTTCTGAGGGGGTGGGGTTCAATATATGTCAGCATGTGAGTACATGGTTAACAAACAACATTTCTTTGCAAAGGATGGTCTGCACCTGAGTCCCAGGTTTCTGCATATTAGCTAAAATGTTATCCACCCTCTTAGACACTTTTTTAGGCAATGCCAAATTGACAAACCTGCTACCTTAGCAAACAAACCCCAAAGAAACCTAAAGTTTTTACTGCTCGATGCTTGGTGCCAAAACAAGAAAGTCCACACCTATTAAGTGCTCCTCAATATGGAGAATACAGACATCTGTGCCATTGCAGAGACAAGCCCCGAGATTCACAAAACTGTTTTTTCCATGCAGAAACAGTGTAGGAGCTCCTGCATGGAAAATGGCTGCCGTTTTCATGTGCACAAGTGGCCCTACATTGTTCTAGCACAGAAAACCGGCAAATATGTAAATCACCTCATTTGCTGGTGAAAACCTAGCAAATGAGGTGATTTTGCAGTCCTCCAAGCTGCCGTGTTGCCATGGTAGAACAGTGTC
Source organism: Protopterus annectens (assembly GCF_019279795.1). Classification (NCBI taxonomy): domain Eukaryota; kingdom Metazoa; phylum Chordata; order Ceratodontiformes; family Protopteridae; genus Protopterus; species Protopterus annectens. The sequence continues at coordinate 269,870,619 of NC_056744.1, read as the reverse complement.
AGTGGATAAATGTATTCAGAAAATAACTGAGTACATTTCTGTGACTGACAAAACGGAGGCATGACAGCTCATGGAAAAGCATGTATTATGTACATTAGACATTCCAATGGCTAAATATAAAGCCATTGGCATTGAAAATAGCTTAATTATTATGAAAATTAAACTTTTTTTTTTGGCCGATCTCAGCTGTTTAAGCATAGGGCAGTGGCGAGCAAATGGGATCATGCCGAAAATAAAAAAAAATGGGAAAACTTAATTTTAAGTTGAATCTGCATTTTGCCATTATAGTCAATGGCATGCAGAATGTAAACAATACCAGGGAACACTGGTTGTCAAGGAGAAAGGGTCTGTGTTAGTGCAGTAACTAATGACCTACACACTGGGGTATGCAAATGAGGGGAGTTATACTGAATCACAGATTTCTTCAAAGTGTCAGCTTGTACCTAACTGTTTCTATTTTTCTATTTTGCATTTTATATCGACAAAATTAATTGTAGGTTCAAAGAAAGGATCTATGAACACATTTATAGTATAAATAGAAAGAGACCATAGGGATTGGTGTTTTTGAATTCAAATGTTATGGTTTTATTGGTTTATTGCATAATTAATTGTATATTTAAGTCATGGTTAATGTTCATGTCATTGTCTGATGAAGTCCTGAGTTGGAGGGACGAAAACGCGATTTGTTTTGCTGTCTGTGAAGTGTGTTAATAAAGTAAACTGTTTTTCTCAAAAGTAAGCTTTTTCGCGACTTTTGTGGCTCTTGGGAGGATTATCAGTCTTATTTTGGAGCTGCAGCCAGTTTGTAGCTGTTTTCTAGTGATTTGTTTGGTTTTGGTCGCGTAAGAACTTTGTAATTGAAAAGCAAGGTATGGAACTGGACAAGCAAGAGGAAGTGGGGCAAACACGTAAACTGATTGGACAGCTAACAGAATTGATCGATTTGCTCACTCCCCTCTGCAGCAGCTTACTTCCTGCCAAAGCGAAAGCTAATGGTCACGGAGATTTAATGGATGCGGTACTTGGGCCAACTGCCAAACGAAAGAGGGATCTTATTGGTGGTGATAATCCAGCCGGCGACCCAGATGAGAATGAAGGCACCAGTTTTGACCCAGGAAGAACGCCAAGGATTTTTGACACAGGGGCAGGAAACAAGGAAGCGAGTGACAATTTATATAGTCAGCAAGGGGCTAGACCAAAATCGTCTCTAGCACCTAAAGGTACTGTTATTTTTGACTGTTTAACCACAACTGAGTGGTTACAGAAAGAATATTTGTTTAAAAGTGACAAATCTAAAGCTAATAATAATCGGAATGATGGTGACACTTATATGGTAAAATTAAACAAGTTAAATAAATTAATGACACAGTATAGAATTTTGAGTATTGAAAATGCATACCTCAATGAATGTTTAATAAAGAAAATAGTCCCTAAGGGACTCAGGGTATATAAGTACCCCAATAATGTAGAAAGTGGTTCTTTGTTTCATGAAAGTTTGATAAAGACATTTAATAAATGTGGACTAGAGATTGTGCAGTTGATAATAGAGGAAAATGAAAGAAAACAACATACATTGGGGAGGGACATTCACGAACTAGACATGTGTATTAAGAATGATTTCGTTTTTAGTATTGTAGAAGAGAAAGAGAAATATTTTAAAGTTAGAAAAGACATTGATGCACATTGTGAGATCACTATACAACATAAGATGGGGAAACTTTACAGAGATATTCATGAATACAATAGTAAGATTAGTTACCCAAATCCAGTAGGTGTTAATAAAAGGAAACATAATGAAACACCATACAAGCAGAATAACAGAAGTAAGGAAAAGGAAGAAGGGTGGAGGGAAGTAGACACATATGATGTTGAGTTCCCACCCTTGGAGTATGAGGGAGAGAGAGTTCAACCCCCTCAATATAGGAGAGAAAATTTTCGGATGAGAGGAGGGAGAAGGGGGAGGGGAAGATATTAAAATGTACCCCCACCCCGAGTGAGAAGCTGAATGACTCACTAGGTATTATAATAGAAAATGACAAAAGTACATACAGAGGTTTCTCTATTTATAATTTTAGTGAAACTTTATTGACTAAAGAACATTTCAATTTATTGAGTAAGGGTCTTAAATACATACCAACTAAAAAAAGTAGAAGTAACAGGAACAATTCTGGACGTTAAATTATTTATAAGAAAGGTTAATCTAGCCATCTTAGCTTCAAGAGCTGGGTTTCATGGAAACAACCAAGAAGGGGCAAGGTTAACTAGGAGCTCCTTATATAACCCACCACTAATGCCCCAACTAAAGAATTTAGAAAATGTGAGTGAAAAAGAAATTCGAAGAACTATGATAGGTAACAAATTCAAAGACAAAAATAATTTAAAGGAAAAAGAAAAGGAAGTGTTGGATGATTTAATTAGCAATAAGGGTGTGAGAATAATGAAGCCAGATAAGGGAGGGGGAATCGTGATTATGGACAACATTATATACGAGGCTAAAATGAATTCTATATTAAGGGATGAAGGTAAATATAAGATAGTGTCTAAAAATGAAATTGAAATAGCATATAAGAAAATTGATTTAATGTTACAAGATTTGTTAATTGAAAAAGTGATTGATATGAAAACTTTTAGATATTTTGAAATCCAGAAGCCCAGGGTAGCCACAGTTTTTGGTATACCCAAAGTTCATAAGAATCAGATAGACCCCCCCCCCGAGACCCATAGTTACTGCAGAAGGGGCCAAGACAGTGCCCCTAGCGAAATTTGTGGACGAAAAAGCTAAGCATATTTGGGTTAATAACAAGACTATACTAAAGGATTCTTGGGACTTTATAAGAGAACTCACACCTGAGGTTTATAAAGATGAACTATTGTTCATTACTATTGATATTATTGATCTATTCTCAAGTATTCCCTGTAAAGAAGGGATGGATTACTTTGAACGGAGTATTTTTTAGATCAAAAAATGACTCAGGAAGAAAAAATAGCTACAGTTGCTCTCATGGACACAATTTTAACATATAATTTTTTAGTGTTCGATGGTGAATACTATCAACAGACTAAAGGGGTGTCCATGGGAGCAGCATGTGCCCCTACATACGCAAAAAGTATTGGATATTGTATCATATCCATGGGAGCAGCATGTGCCCCTACATACGCAAAAAGTATTGGATATTGTATCATAGATTCTTGGACGACATTGTAATGTTTTGGATTGGAGGAAAACAAACATTTTTGGAATTTTTGAGTATATTAATGCAACAACAAGTTTTCTAAAATTTACATATGTCATAAATGCAGACATTCTAAATTACTTGGATGTAGAGGTTATTAAAGTGGACCACAAGTTTGAAACCAGGGTGTTTAGGAAAATAACATTCTGTAATTCCTACCTACACTACAACAGTTCTCACCCCCTCCACTGTAAGAAAAACATAGTCAAGGGAAAGTTTGTGAGGGGGTCAAGGATGACAAGCAGAGACATAGACTTTAAACAAGAATGTGATAAGTTGGAAAGTATGTTTCTGGAAAGAGGCTATCCTGCTACATTTGTTCAGGACATTAGGAGAGAGGTAGAGGAAGGTAGGAAAGACAGATTTCAACCTATAAAGGGAATAAAGGAAAGTAATTCTATGAATGAGAAAAATAAAGGGCTCAATAAGAAGGAAGAAATGACACAAAAAAGATTAATTATAGAATTTAACTCTACTAATAAAAATATGAAAGATATTATATGTAAGGAGTGGGAAAAATTCCTTTTATTTACGGACATGGAGGAAGTAAAATATATGACACCAAAAATTATATACAGAAACCCACCATGTATACGCAATATGATAGAAAGAAATGCTCTAGAAAAGAGAGGGACCAGTGTGAGAAAGAAAGGTACCTTTAAGTGTGGACGGTGCCAGCAATGTCCACATATTATGCATAAGGGAGAGGTATACATTGAAAGTAGGAAAATGAAAATAAGAAGTGAAGAATACTATAACTGTGATACACAAGGAGTTGTATACCAGGTAATTTGCCAGAAATGCTGCACATTTTATGTTGGCAAAACCGAAAGGTCCCTGAAAAAACGTATCTATGAGCATTTGTATGATATTAGTAGAGCAAAAGAGACAAGTGCATTATACAAACATTCGAAAGAATGTAAAGAAGCTAAATACTTGTGGTTAGTATTGGAACAGGTTAAACGTGATATTAGAGGTGGTCCATGGGAAGACATCTTAGAAAACAAGGAACTAAAGTGGCAGGTTAGAATGGATGCAAGTAGGAAGCCCGGCCTCAATGAAATGATTTCCATTAGACCATTATTAAAAATAAGAGCTAACAAAATATGAGAATAACAATGAAATGTTGCATCATGGTTTTATTTAACACAGTTGTTTTACTTAACATAGTTGTTTTTAAATAATATATAATAAACAGACATTTTAATAATGGTACAATTTTTAATATTTTTTGTGTGTTGCAATTGCTATTTAATATTGTTGATTATTTATATGTAGGGTGATATATATTTATTTATAATAAATTATAATATAAAAAATTTTTTAAATGTTTTGTGGTTTACATTAAATATATTGGTGAACATAGTCATCCCAATTACAAGATTAATTTTGGGATGTAATTGCAGGTTTTGCACACTAGGGGGAACCACTAATACTTATAAGTGAAATGAAGTTTTTTATGAATGTGTTTTTTAATACACATAGGATTCATATAATTTTCTCCAATGGAAAATATTTTTTTCTTTAATGAATTATTATATATTTATTATTGTTCATGTTATAAAAATCAAGACTGAGGTTTATGCATTAATAAATAGTTGAAATGAAGTCAAGTTAAAAGAAAAACAGGAAAGTGTCACGAATAAAATGGTCTTTTTTTCATTCTCATGAATATGTAATTAATGTCACTGTATATTAATGAGTAATAGACCATAGGGATTGGTGTTTTTGAATTCAAATGTTATGGTTTTATTGGTTTATTGCATAATTAATTGTATATTTAAGTAATGGTTAATGTTCATGTCATTGTCTGATGAAGTCCTGAGTTGGAGGGACGAAAACGCGATTTGTTTTGCTGTCTGTGAAGTGCGTTAATAAAGTGAACTGTTTTTCTCAAAAGTAAGCTGTTTCGCGACTTTTGTGGCTCTTGGGAGAATTATCAGTCTTATTTTGGAGCTGCAGCCAGTTTGTAGCTGTTTTCTATAAATATAAAGAGAGAAAATAATGCTTTGGCCAACCACATTAGGACAACCCTGGACACCACTTTAAATTTAAGGTGATCGACCAGGTGATGGAGAGCCCTAGAGGTTGGCATACATCCCTATGACTTGAAAGACAAGAGTTATGGTAGCAACTTACTTTAAATGCACATAGTTATCCAGGCCTTAATGAGCAGTGTTCTGTTATGTGTTTACTCAAGCTTAAAAGTTTATTACACTGAATGAATTTATGAAATTCAGTATAGAATGCTCTTATAATACAATATTTTATGTACTTATAGGTTTGTATGGATGCACCTTTGATTGTTTTTATATATTAATAATTCTCCACTTGTGCCTAAAAATTGTTTTACATATATGTAAATATGTATATGCCTTTTAACAACCAGTTTTAAACTTGTGATGCAATGCATTTTATTGATCACGTGACTTCATGGTTATATAAGGAGGGGTTTTACTGTTTGAATTTGTCTGAAGAAGTTCATTTGATTTGAGTGAACGAGTGCACTCACATATTAAAGTTTTGGTTTGCCTTTGGAGCTGAGGCCATTTGTTTCTTATTTTATTAGTGCTTTATTTGTTGTTTTTTCGCTTGTCAGTTCATTTGTTGGGGCATGACCAATGAAGGTGAACTTAATACCCCTAATTTGTTCTCACAAACACAACATGAGAACAATGTTGCTGCATCTATAACAAACCTTACGAAGATTGTACATACTTTATCACAGAGGGTGGATGACTTGAATGGCAGTCTGTTGGCTAATGAGACTAATGGAAGAAGGAATGTGCAAACAATACCCAATGTGAGTTCATCTAATGTGGGTTCATCCTCTGTTACTGAACTCCCTAGTTTGCACATGGGATAAACATCCTCCATTGAATTACCCTATAGAGCGAACTGTGACCAACAGCCAAATGAAAGACTGAGTTATAACCTGCATGGAGGTAAACTGCCATGGAGGCTCATTGGAGTTCCAGAGCTAAGGGAATGGTTGGAGCATGATTTTTCCCTTGGGCTACAACAGGATAATCTTAATGCTACAGTGGAACAACTGGTCAGTTTCACTGATATCAGGACTGTATTGAAGCAATTTGATACAAGTTTGCTTAAATATAGAAAGACTCAGTTTGAAATAGTGTACCTAGAAGAATGTCTGAAATGTGAACAGGTACCAAAAAGGTTAAGGTATTGTCCCTACCCTATGGGGGTTATACCAAACTCCCAATTTCACTTAGAATTGGTTTCATTCTTTAAGCAACAGGGGCTTAGTTTAATGAAAATGATGGTATCTAATTATAAAAAAGAAAATGCTGAGATGTTTAATGAACTGTTAATGCTGGAGGATAGCATTAAAACCAACGAGGACTTTGACAGATACAAATTTGAATATAATAGAACTTTTGAGTCCATTGATGCCTTGATTTTAAAATATAAAGCTACAAAAATCAAGAAACTACAGAGAGACCTTGATGATTACACTAATGGGGTGGCTTTCCCACACCCAAGACTGCCCATCAAGAGTAGCAAAGCCCCTGAAAACCAACCAAAATGCTTTGTTAATATTAATATGCATGAGGAGGCGGAGGCAGATCCACTCACTAGTGATGTCACTGGTGATGTAATTAACCCAGAGGAAGAGGAAGGGACAAGCCAGAAATGCAATGAGGAGGCAACAAAAGGAAGGCGAAATCACAGAAAAACAACTGCTACAACAGCAATAGTAGCAAACTGGGAAGTACAGTTTGAAGAAAATGAACATGGGACTGTTATTTCTGGTGAGGAAAACAACCACAGTGAAGCAGCTGTTACTTTTGGTAAGGAATACAGTGAAGCAGTTGGACACCCTGTTATTCAAACTAACCAGCAAGGTGACTTTAATATATTTAACTTTACTACTGTGACTATAGAACCTAATTTCATTGAGATTTTAGCAAGGGGACTGACATTTATACCAATGCAGAAAGCAAATATAGGCACTGTACTGATGGTATTTAAACTTTACATTCATAAGTTAAATTTACAGCTTTTATTTCATGGTTGTGAAATGAATAATGTGAATGAAATTAGGGTTCCTAGTACTTACAACCCACCCTTGTAATCCCACATTAACACTATTCGAAAAAATATGTGAAAATGATTTTGGAAATAAATTAAAGGGCTCTTATGCTCATGGGGGATTGTAAAATAATATGACTAATGAAAATGTACTGGAACTAAATGCTTTGAGGCTTGCCAGCATCAGAGTTACGAAGCCAGACAAGGGTGGCTGGCTAGTATTTAAGACCAAGGATGATTATAACTGGAGAATGGAGGAAATGCTGAAACAGGACAGTTATGAAATGGTGTCTTTAAATAAACATAATATAGCATATAGGAAAATAAGAGGTTACATTAATGATTTATTTATTTGTGGTCAAATAGACTTGGATATGTTTAACTATTTAACATTAACACCTATCACACCTGTTATCTTTGGCACTCCAAAGATTCATAAGAATCTTGCTAACCCTCCTCTATGCCCCATAATTGATGGGAGAAATTCAGCCACATATGCTTGTGCTAAGGTGGTTGATGGTATCTTGAAAAAAATACGTAGCAATGGAACACCAAATTTCTAAAGACTCCTTGCCATTTTTAAGGGACACAACTAATCAGGAATGTAGATAAGAGCTCAACTTTTTAACTGTGGATGTAAAAGTCCTTTACGCAGTCACCCCCCACAATTTAGGAATTAAATGGTTGGTATATGTGTTAGTAGAAAGAGGTACCCCTGCAAATGAAATTAGATTAGTTGAAGAACTACTATACATCATTTTGCAGAATATTTTTTTTCATATTTAATGGCACATACTATCTACAGAAAAGGGAAGTAGCTATGGGGTCCTCATGTGGCTGTAATTTCATCAACCTAGTTATGGCCTTCTGGGAGCACCATTTTTTTGTTTACCAGTAGTAACATCAAAGATAAAATTGTGTATTATACACAATTTTTGGATGATATATTTATGATCATAAATGGAGATTAAACTACGGCCAAGGAAATAGTGGATGAGATGAATGCTAGCACATCCTTTCTAGAATTCACATCCAATTTTGACAGGGTAAAGATTGCTTATTTGGATGTGGAATTAACTAAGGACATCTTAAGGGGATGCTACTTATCTAAAATTCATAGAAAGATATCCTACTCAAACTCATTTTTACATTACATAAGCTCCGATCCACAATACCAGAAACAATCTATAGTCAAAGGTCAGCTTGTGAGGACAGCACGGATGATCACCTTGGATATAGAATTTGTGCAGAAATGCAATAATTTAATACAAATGTTTGAAAGAAGGGGCTATCCAGAAGTGTTACTGCAAGGACTCATAAAAGAAGTCCAAATAAAGAGAAGGGAGGGACACTTCTCACCCATTTTGGGACTACCAGCCTTATTAGCTCATACGCCTAGCCCTCCCACCCCTACGGGTAATAGCACTGACATAAATATGCTAATGCATAGTAATACCAATAGTGATAAGAATAGATATATTGTCAGCTTGATTGCTTCATATACACTTTATGGTGAGTCGATAAGGGGCACCCTGTTAAAAAAACTGGTGTATCCTTATGGAAGACATAGATCTTAGATCTAAACAGGGCGCCCTACCAAGAGTTGTGTATAGAAAAGGAGCTAACATACAAAATATATTGCAGAAAGAGCACAAATTGTACAAGAGGAACCCAGGAATGGTTAAATGTGAAGCATGTAACAATTGCAGGTACATAGATATAGGTAGGGACTATACAATTGCTAATAGGCATTTTTCGTTCACTGCTAGATATGATGGTAACTCTAAAAGCGTGCTATATTTGGCAGGATGTCAACTCTGCCAGGTGTATTATATCGGCAAAACCAATTGTAGGTTCAAAGAAAAGCTCTATGAACACATTTATAGTATAAATAGAAACAGAAAAACTAATGCTTTGGACAACCACATTAGGGACAACCCTGGACACCACTTTAAATTTAAGGTGATGGACCAAGTGATGGAGAGCCCTAGAATTGGGCATACATCCCTATTACTCGAAACACAATAGTTATGGTGGCAACTGCACATAGTTATCCAGGCCTTAATGACCAGTGTTCTGTTATGTGTTTACTCAAGCTTAAAAGTTTATTACGCTGAATGAATTTATGAAATTCAGTATAGAATGTTCTTATAACACAATATATTATGTACTTATAGGTTTGTATGGATGCACCTATTTGATTGTTTTTATATATTAATAATGCTCCACTTGTGCTTAAAAATCCTTTTAAAGTATATGTAAATATATTTGTAAATATGTATATGCCTTTTAACAACCAGTTTTAAACTTGTGATGCAATGCATTTTATTGATCATGTGACTTCATGGTTATATAAGGAGGGGTTTTACTGTTTAAATTTGTCTAAAGAAGTTCATTTGATTTGAGTGAACGGACGTGCTCACATATAAGTTTTGTTTGTTTTTGGAGCTGTGGCCCTTTGCTACTTATTTTATTAGTGCTTTATTTGTTGTTTATTTGCTACTGTACCACCTGCCTGGACCACATAATCAGAGAGTTCAGCAATGTCTCCTGGCATGTAGTCCAGAGAGTTGTGTCCCAAGTCATTCACACCCAAATGGATAGAGAGTGATACTCGTAGGTGTTGTGGAGTGCCATGACTGGTTGTGTCATGTGATGGATGCTGGCATGTGATAGATATTTGGCTGTTACATGCTCCATATTCAACTTAGTGAGTGAGATATGTGTGTGCCTTAGTAGTGAGTTACCCATGATCACTGTATTGTGCAAGGTGGTTAGCCTTAGGAGCTTAGGTTGAGGGGCACACTGTGTAGGTTAAATATGTGTCCCTTGGCATGTGCCATGTCGTGGTGTCTGAGTGGGTGTCTGCCTTGCTGGTCTATGCTGTATGGGTAAAACTCCATTGTGTGCCTCTGGAAAGGTGGCTGTGTGGCTTTTCACTGTATGCCATGGCTGTCAAAATGGGTGTCATGGTGAGCTACGTGTTCCACATGGTGTGGTGCAGGTCTTGATCTTATCCTCTTGACCTGCTAGTCCAGACTTTACTGGAGAGTGCATATGTCCACATTGGGTGATATATGGGTAACCTCACAGGTCTGAGTGCTTGGAGCTTAGAGGGGAGGGTTGTCTGTGCACAAGAGACAGCTGCAGCAGTGCCTCAGAATGGACAAGTGCACTAGGTTAATGGGTGAAAGCACAGATAACTGCCCTTCAAACATGCCAGGAGGGGTGGAGATAACTAGGAAGTACTGGGGCTGCATCTGTGAAGACCAAGTACTGCTGATGGCTCCCAGGTGTGCCACACATTTTGATACAATAACCTGGTGAAGTGCCAAGCCATAATGTTAGTTGAAGTAGAATACAGAAAGAACTAGTATGATGTATGGGTGAAACAGAAGGCAGACTGTCTGCCACCTGTAATACCTTACCACAGCTGTGTAGTTATCAGCAGCTTTAGCCATATGAAAATTCTGTAAGCTCTGTAGCTCATGTGGCAACTGCGTAACACTATAGTAGACATACCTAGATAGGCAGGAGTTCTAATACCAATGCTGGCAAATGTATGTATGTGTGAGTGAATCATGTACTGTCTGGCTTATACCATTTTGGCCTGTGTACTACCCTTTAAACTTCCCTTCACTCCAATTTAGTAGTCCTTTTGATGTCATCCATCTCAGATGTACCTTCAGAAGAGGGGGAGATGTATAAGCTCTGTGGCACATCTGATAACTGCATAGCACTATAGTAGGAATACCTAGATAGGCATGAGTTCTAATCCCAATATTGGCAAGGGTGTGTGTGTGTGTGTGTGTGTGTGTGTGTGTGTGTGTGTGTGTGTGTGTGTGTGTGTGTGTGTGTGTGTGTGTGCGTGTGTGTGTATGTGTGTGTGAATCAATTTTGACCAGTGCACTACCATTTACACTTCCCTTCACTCCAGTTTAGTAGTCCTGTTGATGTCATCCATCTTAGAAGTACCTTTGGAATAGCTGGAAATGTACAAGATCTGTGGCATGTCTGATAACTGTGTAGCACAATAGTAGGAATACCTAGATAGGTAGGTGTTCTAATGCTGGCAACTGTTTGTGTGTGTGTGAAGATCATATCTTGTATGACTTACATCATTTTGATGTTTATACCATACACCGCTGGTGGCCACCTCCCGCTGCCATTACTTTATATAGTGTGGTAATAGCATCTGCCTCACATACAGCAGGTTAAACCATTGTACACTCCTCTGTACAGATGTGCCTTGAATATCCATATGTTTGCAACCTATACTTGGTTGGAAGTGGTCTGTATGCCTTAACAATGCCCACGTATGTGATAGTATAGCCAAATAGGCCACAGTGATAGTATTGACACATATGGCAGCATGAGGTATCATACCTGACTGAAACATAATGCTGATAAGACGTCTGCCACCCTCACAGGTGGCCAGCCTTGTAGGTGCAATACACGAGTCCAGATGCTTGGTTTTACAAGTGAACAGTTCCTGTTATGGGTCACATTAAGGGCTGGAAGAGGTGTGGACTGTCATATTGTGGTCCTAATTAGTATGTAACAGGAACACCTTGCATCTTAAAGGGGGGTGTGTACACAATTTATAGCCACTGTATACCACTAATGTGTCACACATGACCCTACCTTAGGCCGTTTGTCCAGTGTAATTTGCTGACCTCCATCTAGACATCGTGGCACTGACAAGTTGCGAGGTATGCTATAGGAATGTTGAATTCACATCAGATAGCCCCCAGTGGTGACCACTATGATGCAGTACAGTTAACCCCAGCACAAGTGAACATGTACAACAAGCAATATAGCTATTACATAAAGCAATATCACTATTACTGATGGTTGTGTGCATGGTAAATTGCATGCGCTTCACATGCCTGGGGTATTGCCAGGCAACAACAGAACCATGTCATACTCACCAGCTTCAGGCTGCTGTCCCATATGCAGACCAGAGGGTCCTAGGTAGTTGTGAGAGGGAGTTATTATTTATTTATTTATTTATTTACATTTGTTAACCAGGAGAGTTCGAATGGACACAGGTCCGATTTCAGCGGAGGCGCAGGGAGAAAAGCTCCACATTAAGTATTATTTGCATTATACAGTTAAAAAAACATAGCATTTAAATATAGACTTTAGTCCAGTTAAGGATGCAAGACAAGAAGAAAACAGATGTAAAACAGCTGTAGAACATAGTACAATTTTAAAATATGGTGACATATACTAAACATGGTTACAAATGTAGTTGAGATTCATCAGTGAACAATTTATACAATCTGTTTTTGAGGTACATAACAGCCATTAGCAGTTGTTGCTAAAAGAAGTTAGTATTATGTGGTAGGTAGCCTCGGAACATGAGTAGCGAAGCTTGCTAAGAGTGGGTTGTTGATAGGGGGCTGAGAGAGGTAGTGGGTGGGGGGAGTGGATGGTATTAGAGGGGGGCTGCAAGGGTATATCTGGCAAGTTTTGAAGTGTGATTTTAGTAAGGATTTAAAGTGGGTGCAAGAAGTTACAGAGGTAATTGAGGATGGTAGGGAGTTCCAGAGTTTGGCTGTAGTGCAGGAGAATAATGCTTCTCCAGCAGAGTTAATGGCTCTTGTGACCTGTAGGAGGTTTTTGTGGCTGGATCTTAGTGGTCTCGTGGTTATGTAGGGTTGGAGTAGATTCTGGAGGGATGGGACTTTTAGTGGTTGGTTTATTAGTTTGTGGGAGAGTGTGAGTTGGTACCATTGAAGGAGGTGGGGGAGCTCTAGCCAGCCCAGTTCTGCTAGTGAGAGAGAGTGGTGAGTACGGTAGGAAGCCCCTGTGGCAAATGTGGTGATTTTGTCGTAGCAGGTTTCAAGCTTATTTAGATTGCATTGTTCAGGTTAGTAAATATTGGAGAGGCGTAGAGTAGGGCAGAGATAAGATGAGAATTTGCTACCGAAAGTTTAGCTGCTTTGGTAAGTAGTTACTGATTTCTATATAATGCTCCTAGTTTTTGTGCACTTTTTTAATGGTCATGTAAATGTGAATGTCAAAGTTCAGTTTATTGTCTATTTCTACTCCTAGTAATTTGGTGTATTCTGTAGGATGGATGGTGGTATTGTCTTTTGCTGTGATGTTAAAGTGCGAGCTGTCTAGGGTAAGTTTGGTGGGTTGGAAGATTAGTAATTTTGTTTTGTTTGGGTTGAGTATTAGTTGGGCATCAGAAAACCAAGTTTTGATAGAAGAAAATGCTTCCTGTGTGACTTTTTGCAGTTCATAGTTTCATAGGTTGGTACTAGGCTATCGGCTCTAAGGCCTATGCAAGCCTAGCCATAACAATTCCCTGGATATTTCTTCCCACAATATTTACTTCTCTGTGCCCCATCTAGCAGGGCGACTGACATGATCCCCAGGGTGAATTTCCTATCTCCCATCCAATCATCAAGGTTCCTTCTGAAGACGGCCAATGAGGCACTCTGCTTGACATGTATGGGCAGTCTATTCCAGGGTATGGGGAGTCTCTGGGTCAGGAACCTATCCCTCCAGCATGTTTTGTTTATTGTGATGATAAAGTTTAGATCCCTGAAGCGTGTGGCTCTGAGGGATTGGGATTTCTTTAAGTGGAGCATGTTCAACAGCTCAGGGTTTGACATGGCCTTGTATGTTAAGCAGAGATCACCTCTGAGTAGACGATATGCCACAGAGTATAGCTGGAGTTTTTTTAGACGGTCAGCATATGGCATCTGCTTTAGGCCTGTGATTCTTTTAGTGAGGTATTTCTGTGGCCTTTCCAGCTGTTGCAGATGTCTTGTGAGGTACATACCAAATGGGGCCTTATACTCTATAATGGGTCTAATGAGGGATGAGTACAGTGGGACAATGACCTCCTTTTTTCTGGATGAAAAGCCCTTAGTGATGAGGTGTGCCACATAGAAGGATTTCCTGACTGTTATTGCGATGTGGTTATCGAAAGTGAGACCACTGTCAACCTGTGTCCCTAAGTCTCTCATCACACTTTCAGTGTTTAGTGTCCTGCCACCTATGTGGTAATTCATGGGTACATGTTTTTTTCCAAAGGGGATAACTATACATTTCTTGGCATTAAGCTTGAGCCCATGGCTCTGGCACCAGGCATATGTTTCTGTAAGACCCTTTTGTAGAATATCCACATCATTTGGGGATTCAGTAATGGCTCCCAGTTTTCAGTCATCTGCAAACTTTGTTAGCCAGAGTCCCTTAGTGTTGGCCTGTACTTCAGAGAAGTAGATGCCAAAAAAGAGTTGTCCCAGGACTGAACCCTGAGGTACTCCACTTGTCACTTGTCTGAAGCTGGATTTGGAGTCAGCTACTTTTACAGTCTGGGTTCTGTCAGTAAGCCAGTTGGCAACCCATTGAGTGACGTAGGGATTTATGCCCAGCTTAGTAAATTTATCTATGATTCCAGAGTGGGGGATGGTGTCAAAGGCCTTGGCAAGGTCCAGATTGGCTGTGTGGACTGCCTTACCCTCGTCCACAGCTCTGGAGACTGATTCGAAGAAGTCAGTCAGATTCAGGAGACAAGATCGGCCCTTCACAAACCCAGACTGGGTGGGGTCCAGTGTTAGAACATTGCCAATGTCTTTGTTTATAAGTTCCATGATAATGCGTTCCATGCCCTTGCAGATCAGGCTTGTCAGACTGATGGGACGGTAGTTCCCGGGATCCAAGGCGGATCCTCCCTTGTGGAGCGGGATAACTGTAGCTGTGCGCCACTCAGTGGGCACAAAGCCTGAGGTGAGGCTATGATTAAACATGACACTTAGGTGAGGTGCCAGTTCTGATAGGGAGTGGGCTGTGCAGATGATGGTTGAGTCGTCTGCGTATTGTATGAGTGTGCCATGTGTTGTGGCTGAGGCTAGATTATTGGTGAAAATAGAGAAGAGTAGGGGTCCCAGTATGGACACTTGGGGAACTCCTATGGAGACTGATAGTTGGGGGGATAGGTTGTCCTGCCAAACAACTGCTTGTTGGTGGTCAGATAGGTAACTCTGAAACCAGTTGATGACTGGTTGAGAGAAGGATAGGTTATTGAGAAGAGAGATGAGTTGTTTGTGTGGGACCATGTCAAAAGCTTTAGAGGGGTCTAGGAAGGTAGCTGAGGAGAGATAACCTGCATTTTTATTTTGTCAGATAGTTTTAGAGAAAAAGAGTAAGGCGGTGGTGGAGGTATGTTTAGGTCAGAAACCATGTTGTGTGTTGGAGAGGAGGTTGTTAGCAAGGAGGTGATCTGAGACTTGAGAATGAATGCATCTCTCTAGTATTTTGGAGAGTGGCGAGAGAATAGCTATGGGGCGGTAACTGGTTAGATCTGTGGAGGGCCTCCTTTGTGTAGAGGAATTATGTGTGAGACTTTCCATAGTGTAGGATCATAACTTTCTGAGAGAGATCTGTTAATCAAGAGTGATACGGGGTAGGCTAGAGCGTCAGCTGCAAGTTGAATGTATTCACCTGGGAGGTTGTCTGCTGCTAATCTGGTGATTTTAAGTTTAGTTAGTAGTTGCTTTATTTTGGAGGTAGGAACAGGAGAGATAGAGAAGCTAGCTGGGAGATTGTTAGTTCTAGTTGATGGTGTGGGTTTATGGGGGGGTTGTGTTGTCTAGCTAGTGATAGTGCGGTTTGTGTGAAGCGATTGTTGAAAGAGGTAGCAATATTTTCAGAGGAGTGAGTTAAGTTAGGAGTGGGTGCAATTACTTTACCTGGGTGGAGGATGGAGTTTATTGAGGACCAGAATTGTTTTGGGTTATGTTGGGAGGAGGTAAGGGCAGACTGGTAGTATTGGATTTTGTCCTGTTTTATAAGCTTTTTGGTTCTATTGCGTAGTTCTAGGAATTTTTGCCTAGTAGAGGGGGTTTTGGTGCGCCAGTTGTCCCACGCTTTATCCCTATTTTTCATTTCAGACTTTGTGTTTTTTTGTAGCCATGGGGATTGTTGGGCTGTAGTTTGGGAACGTCTTATGAGGGCATGTTAATTAAGGATGCTTAGGAATGTTTTATTAAAGTTGTCAACTGCGTCATCTAGTTTGAGGTATTTTAGAGGTTGCCAGTTACAGTCTTTTAGGGATGAGCTGAATGAGAGAGGGTTGAAGTTAGTTTTTTGCGTATTTGATGGTAGATGATGGGTTTTGCTTTATTAAGGTGTTTTCTTAGTAAGAAGGTTGGGGAGTGATCACTGAGGCTGTCAGATAAGCAGCCTGCTATATATGACTGGGGGCTCTTATTGACTAGTATCCAATCAAGGGTAGTGTGTTTGTTGGAGTTATTTATCCTAGTAGGTGACTGGACTAGTTGGGTGAAGCCATGAAGATTTACATGATGGGTTGGGTGGTTGCTAGAGCAGGATTGCCAGTCAGTGTTGAAGTCTCCTAGAATTAAAGTTTCTTGGGGTAGGTGGTGGGTAGTCCAGCTGAGGAGGTTTTCAAGTGGAGGGATGATGTGGACAGGTGGGAAGTAGCAACCTATTATGTTTAGGGTTTTATTTTGGTTTATTTTAAGGTTGGCATATATTATTTCTTCCTTACCTATTTGGGGAGCTGCTAACTTTAAGATCTGGATTTCTAGATGCTGCTTAAATATTATAGCTATACCACCTCCTTTTTTGTTTAGTCTGTCTACTCTTAGTATATTGTAACCAGTAGGGAGGATTTGCTCATTAGTAATGTGTGGTTTTAACCGTGTTTCTGTAAGGATCACTACATCAGGAGAGTAGAAGTCTATGGTGGCATGGAATTCATGCACCTTGTTGCATATACTTCTAATATTTAGGCTTATCAGAAGGTGGTTGGTTTGCTTTCTACTGGCTGTGATTTGGGAGATGTGGTTTTTAGTCTGATTATGAGGGGAGGGGTTGGAGATAGAGGGACCAGGATTAAGATGGATGTCTCCACTGTGAGCACGGTTGGATATGGACGAGATTATTAGTTTTATCAATTTCTGTATATGCTTGCTTATAAGGGAAGTTTTTTTATTGGGTTCTGTGGGCAATAGGTATGGTGGTAGGGTTATGTTAGGTTGTGGGGTTGTTTTTAGTTTAGGTATTCTGGTCTGTAGTCTATATAGAGGGTGTATTGGGAAGGTTGTTGACCTGATGAGAGAATAGTAGAGTAGAAGTGGGATATGTGTGGTGGTGTGTGTGGTGATACAGTGGTAGTGGTTGAGTGCAGGAATGGTGGAGGTTTGGTAAGATGTGATGTATGCAAGGAGTGTGCATGCAGTGAGTATAGGTATGGTGTACTTGTACATAGCTGAGTAAAAGGGATAGTAGTGAAAAGTTGTAAGACGAAGTATAGGTGTGGTGATGTTATAGGTTGAAGGGTGGGAGGGGTTACTGTTGTAATAAAGGTAGGACCACTGGGGGTGGGTGGAAATTGGGGGAAGGGGAGGGAGCATAGCGGGCAACAAATGAAGGAAGACTATCAGTAGGTTTATAGGTTATAATGAAAATGGCTGGCCCTGATTAGGCTGTAATTGTTGTTGTGGGGAAGGGCAGGATCAGAATAGACCAGAAAAGTGGTGGATAGCAATAGTATGATGAAAAGGGCTGGCCCTGATTTCACAGATATGCAAGTCTACAGAAACAATAAGAAAAGGCAGCAGGTACTCTGACTTGCTTGTTTTGCATACCTGTCTTAAAAATAAGCCAATTTTACCAAGGAGTTATGTGGAAATTAGAAAGACAAGAATTTATAAGAGAAAATGTTTAGTAGAAGTAGAGAAACAGCAGAGCATACAAATAGTACAGCATCTAAAGACAGAATGCAGTTAGAAGTACAGAATGGGGGGGGGGCAGCTAATGTTCTGAAAACAATAAGAAAATCAGTAAGTACTTTGGACTTACTTGTTTTGCATACCTTTCTTTTGAAATAAAATAAACACTTGCAACCACGAGTAAGTGGGATTTAGAAAGACCACAAGTTATAGGAGAAAGGGTTTAGTAATACTAGAAAAACAGCAAGGCTTTCAAATAGTTGAAACAGCTTGCAAAGGGAGACTGCTGTTAGGAAGTACAGTATGGGGAGGGGCAAACTAACATCTGTGATGGAGTGCTTTACTTAAAAATAGAAATTAAACAAGGGCTAGCAATTAATTTTGTCTGGAGGATAAAACATACTTTTTGTATATTTTGAAAATAACACTCATTCCAATGTTGTCTGGTTCTGCTAAAGAGCACTGCAGGCCAATAAATTGAACTTGGCTTGCTGGGGATCCAGGGAAAGTAGAATTAAAAGGAGAAATTTTTGCATATTTTGAAAATAACACTCATTCCAAGGTTGCCTGGTTCTGTTAAAGAACACTGCAGGCCAATAGATTGAACTTGGCTTGGTGGGGATCCAGGGAAAGTAGAATTAAAAGGAGACGCTTAGGTATGAGCACTCCATCCAAAGAGACAAGCAGCTACACCAAGAGGATTGTCAGCAGACTCACATGTGGCCTTGGTACAAGATGGATGCAGCATGTTTGCACATCTGCAGCACTAATAGCAATAATACACAATGTCCTGTCTTCACCATAGATGTGCACCTCTGTGCAGTAGAAAACCCCATCCACAACTGCAATCGGACCTGACACATGCAAGCAGATACAAAACAGATACATGTATGTCTGATACATTAGTGTACTAATCCCCACTGGGCCCTTATCTGCACGCACCTTGTCCAGTGTGGGTGTGCAACCCACCTCCACAATGCTTCCCTCAGTGTCACGGCTTGTGCATTGGGCGTGTGCCCCAAGTTTGGCAAGGAGCTCCTCAGTGGGTGTCAGTGGAGGCTGGATGGCTGGGCCCACACCTGTGGCTAGCTGGTCCCTCGTGACAGCAGCAGCCCATTGATGGGGATGGTGGTTGAGGTTGGTGGCCAGATGCTGCACATGCTCATAAGTTCTGCTGTGCAGGCCAGCATCATTTACCCGGTGGACCACACTGTTCCACAGGGCGTTCCACACCGGTACATCTTCTGCTCTCCATCCAAATTACATGGCATAATGTCCACTCCCATACTGGGTAATGATGACAGTTTCTCCAACAGAGAATGCTAGTAGGAGAGCACTCTGCATGTTACTTGGAAGACATAACCAGGAAAAAGGTCACAGGACCTCATATGGTTGTCAAAATGCACATCAACAGTGGATATTACTTACAAATAATTCACACTGCACCAAAACCCTCCAAGCTATCATTCCAATTATTTCCCTCAATGTTGGACACTTGATTGCATAATCCTCTGTCCTCCATTCACTTCTGTGTAAGGGTTGACAGTGGGCATCTTTCATATGGATGGTGTGTGGATGCTGGCAGGTCTAAGTTTGACTGTGGTGTGTGATGGAGCTGTGAGCACATGCCTGAGTTCATGTAGGAGGCAGACAGTGATGTTATTATGCCCCATGGACATATGCTGTTGTTGCCATTAGTAGGCAATATGTACATGCTCACCATTGCTGAAGGGAGGAATGTGGTTGCTGTGCATATCCCCCTGTACAACTGGGGTGGATAGGGTGGTGATGTTCCTACCTAACCTGTATGATGCAGGTTGCCTATATCCACAGCATGTGTGTACGAGGTGTTCTTTACCCCCAGTACAGGGTGAATTGTGTTGTTTCCTCTGAGACTTACAACAAATGTGGAGACACAGTTGCAATTGTCCTTGGTGGTGTGGATATGTCTGATTCATAGTCATAATCAGCCTTACAAGTAGTCACCTGTGAACTTACATGCTTGTTCAGATATAGGTTGACTTGCTTCCAAGTTGTTGCCTGTACCTATGTATCTCTATACAGCCAATGTAGCAATCTATCATGTGGTTTGTGTATCGCTGCTGTTCACCAAAGGGTATTACTCTATCTTGGTGTAGGCTGGATATGCAAGTCAGATACTGCTGTGTCCATATATCTACAGTGGATATAAAGGGTACACACCCCTGATACACTGCCTGATATTTGTGCAATTGGAACATGACAACACTATAACTCATTTCATAACAATTCCCACCTGTAGTGTGACTTATAGCCTGTACAATTTAATTGAAATCATAACAATCTGGTCTTTGAAAACATGGAAATAATACTCAGTACAATAAGCCAGTTGAATGAGTGTGCACACCCTTAAACTTATATGCTGTGTATGCACCTCTTGAGATGGTTACAGCATTCATCCGTCTTGGTATGGACTCTAACATCATGGCACATCTTCACTTGGCAATAGTTTCTCACCTTCCTAGAAACAATTTTGATTGTATTTCAATGGAATTGTACAAGTTAGGGGTCACATTTAAGATGAGAAACATTATGAAATGATCCCCTGTGGTCTGATTGTCATACAGCAAACATACCTGGCATTCCAACAGGGGTGTGTACACTTGTGATATCCACTGTATATAAGTGTTGATACAGCTGGTAGTGGTAGGCATGGACAGAGGGTTATAACACAGGTGGACACTTCTCTTCTTCTGAGAGAAGTCAAGTTTGTTACTATGAAAAATAAATTGTTGGATTTACTGGCTGAGTCGTTTTTTGGATTTACTTCTTCTTCTGTGATAACCTACTTCTCTGATTAATACCTGAATATTTTGCCTACTCTAGTACCCATATCAGTGTCAGGGCAATGCAACAACTAGTAGCTGTATACATTTATGTCTGTTGTATGCACTGACACTGATATTACACACATGTGCAACATGCACAACCTATGTACCTGAATGCTTGAAACACATGATTAGTTTTGTGCCTTCCAGCTGAACATATGCATACATACATGTGCTCATGGGATACCTGGTATACATTTCTGTTGTATGTTAGTATGGCACACTGTATTTACAGTCTTGCTGCTCAATCATACTTCCCAACCTGTTACAGCAGTACGTCTGGACAATGACACACATAAATGGGTGTCAAAAGGGACAAGAATATTGATACTGTATTAGTATAGCTGCACCATACATTAGTATGTTGATTGCACAGTAGGGTTTGACATCACTGTGATAACCTGAAGATGTCCAGTACTCATAAGTAGGCTATTATGTTACAATGTCATTGCTCAGACCTGACACTGGTGTGGCTGATACAACACAGGTATATGTGTATGTGACTACCGATATCAGTCAAAATGTGCTTATTGTCCAGCAGAAAACTGTATAGTTGAATGTTATTAATTCAATATATCACATACAGTTCAACAAACATGTCTGCAACAGTACTTTACTATGCACATGCCCTTTATAGGACTCTTAGCTTTACAAGGTAAACATGTGTCATACTCATAATCACAGGTAACATGGATACGGAAAACATCCCATTAACTGGCCTAGCAGTGGCACAGAAACAAATGTTTGACAGACACCCCTGCGGTTGTCATATTTGAACTGTCCCTTCCCAGGGTGAGTCAGGCTCCTGAGCTGTGTTCCTTCCTCGCAACCTCTCAGAACATCACATCTGGACAAAGCCTAAAATGATGGGGGGATAAACATGGACAGACTTTAAATATTCCTGTTACAAACATAGGAAGTTCATAGAATGATACATTTTGCATTACGGTAAATATTCTTAAGGATGTGGAGTCTTAAACCCAAGTATTTGTCATTACTTGATGACTTCAATCCTCAGCTATTTGCCAGAAAAGTACAGATTTCAGGAGGAACAGACAAAAATATATAATGATAAAATGTGGACATTCTGTGAAGATATGTACAGTTGAGAGGTATGTCTGTGATATCTCCCACTGCAGAGAAGGTCAGATGCTACGGCCATAGCAGCTGTTTAGCAAGTCTTGTCGGGACATATATTCATCCAAATCATATTTCCCATTATTACAGACCAAGTACTACATTCAATTACTTGCTTACATGTTCCACTTACCTTTTTTCTTTCTTCTCTTTTCCACTTTATGTTTCATGTATCTCTCTCTCTCTCTCTCTCTCTCTCTCTCTCTCTCTGTGCACTACAGGGATAGAGCTGGTTTGAATACGTGGCATCATGGCTTTTTTAGGTGATTCTCATGACCAGGTGATGGCCTGTGCAACTATTGGGGTTCCCCACTTGCTAATTGCATGCAGAGCTGCTGTGTAGTTCTTCCAATAGCCAATATCATGGCAACACACTCCTATAAATGAGTACTCCATGTGGGCATTGGGTCTTTCCCTTACTTGTGAGGAAGACATCCAGAAGTTGTGTGAACTACTACCTCTTACAACAAGACTTGTGGAGACAAGCCAACTAAATGGTGGAGAAGGTTCAAGACGTAGGGTCACAATGTGAGTATTGCTGTTATATGTTTTGAATACTGCTAGTTTAACAGGGTTTGTCTGCACATGCTACTTCCGCATGGGTTTCAGTCTGACAAAGTTCTGTCTCTGCATAGCTCTCAACTGTAGGGCCATCCACATAATGGCCACAGGTTAGCCTGTTATGTATGGGCTGTTTCCCAGACTGGTGTTTTCCTTGGCAAATCAGTAGCATACTTTGGTGATTGCATTATGTAAATGGTAACATCCATTTGTTTTTCTGACTTTATATCCCTCATAAAAGATATGATACAACAAACCCTATAACACCAGCAACTCTATCAGTGTGTAACAGCAATATTTCAGGTTGTTTGCATCTTTTGGCTTTTCCCAGTTAGGGGTTGCCACAGCAGAGCTCCGGTCTGCTAATGATTGGCAGTAGATTTTTACGTGCCGAGCTGCCAGCTCTGATGCACAACCTTCAATAAAGGTATGCCCATTCATGCATGTCTTCACACAGAAGACGCTTTAGCTGAGAATCAAACAGGACAACAATATTTCAAGTATGGCCATGAATTTGGTCCTCTGTCCACCAATTATGTCAGGCTTTCTCCAGATGTCATACAGTAGTAGGTTGATAGGTATACTGGTTTATCATTATTTATTGCTGTAATTCCTGCTGAGGGGAAATGTTGGGAAACATGTTGAAGTCTGTACATTCAAGAGATTGGTGTATAGATAATGCTCTTAGATGCCGTTGCAACACATTTTATGTGGGGGACAGTAGCACATGTTTTAAAACTAGGCTGTTAGAACATATGGGACTTATTACTGATACGAAATATGACAGTTCTATAGAAGTACATTTGAATAAATCTCACCATGGGCACAGTAGTGGATCCCAAGAAAGTGTTTCTGAAAATGTCTGTTCCTCAGTTTAAATAAACATTCATAAAAGGGCAATTGTTATGTACAGACTCAATGTATTAATATTAACTGTGATACTTTATCCCATAGGGGGTTAGATGAGGAGTATAATTGGAGGCTGTGTATTCAGTTATGTAATTAGGTGTTAATTGCTCTTGTGATTAAGGCATGTATTTTGGTAATGATTTACTCCATGAAGGTTTTGGCCAAGACATCAATTATGTAATTAGGTGTTAACTGCTTCTTGTGATTAAGGTATGTATTTCTGGGAATGATTTACTTCTTGAAGGCTTTGGCCAAGACATTCGAGTATAATAAACATGTGTGAATTACTGGATGGTTGTATTTTTCTTTGCTATGTTCAGACATGTTATTAGTTTTGTGAAGAGGTTCTGGTATGTCTGGCCATTGTGTATGGCCAAACATGATTTTGTAGCAGTGTACTGTTCACTTATTTATTTGGACTGTGATTTGGGGGGGGGGGCAGATGTGATTATCATGGCTGCTTTTGCATCCAACTGTGCATGCTGCCCCAGTCGTGTGTGGTCTGTCAGCAGCATATGTTTGAATGGGCATTTTGGGACATGTATGCATATATATATATATATATATATATATATATATATATATATATATATAGATATATATATATATATATATATATATATATATATATATATATATATATAAATATAAATCTGTATAATGTATGTATGTTTGTATACATATATATACATATATATATATATATATATATATATATATATATGTGTGTGTCTGTGTGTGTGTGTGTGTCTGTATATATACATGTGCATATATAATGTATGTAAATATATATATATATATATATATATATACACACACACACACATATATATATATATATATATATATATATATATATATATGTATATATATATATATATATATATATATATATATATATATATATATGTGTGTGTGTATGTGTGTGTGTGTGTGTGTATACAAATATATACATATATATATATCTATATACATGTATATATACATAGATATGTATATATATATATATATATATATATATATATATACATATATATATATATATATATATATATATATATATATATATATATATATATATACACACATACACACCACAGTATTTATTGGTAGTATATCTATATATTGTTGTACATATATATGGATCTCCCTCTATGTATGTTTCTATTTATATATATATATATATATATATATATTATAGATACCAATCCTTCCTAATTATACACTGTCTCTTCCTGATTGTAAACTGGCTGTAAAGAAGGGTATATTTGAGAAAAGCATCCTAAAGACATCCTACTGAGGTGGCTTACTGGTAATTTGTATTGGCTGTGGTGTGCACGGTTCTGGTTTCAAGACCTGCAAGGACTGTTTATTTTGTTTCTAGGCAGAACAAGGACTGTTGAATATAGAGTGGTTATGCAGTTTTGAGCAGCTTTGAGCATGTTTGTGTGGGTTTGCTCAATGGTAAGCAGTGCTAATGTACAGTTGAACAAATAGGTGCTTACACTGTGTAGGCTTCGCTTACCAGTGTGCAAATCTGCTTAGCATTTACATTTAAGCAATGCCACAACCTGCTCAGCATAGCTCAGCCCTGCTACCCATTGATCACATTTCAGTCTGATAAAATAGCAGGGTAGTGACATCTTTAATAAGTGTATTTACTTCCCTGCACATAACATGCTTCTATGTGCTGTCATTACAGTAGCAAGGGGTGTGAGTATACTGTATGGGACACCTGAGTAAACATGGGTAGTACCACAATCTTTTATCTTTTAATTTGTTTCATACACAGATAGTATCCCAGGTTATATGCAGTCACACTTGCATGTTACAGCAGCTACAGTGCACTGGTTGACAAAAATAGTTTAACACATATTGTATCATTACATTTGTACTTTTAACAGTGCTTTTCCAAGTAAGAGTAGATTGCAGATTTGTAGTACTGGAGCCATACACCCCTGCATGCAAAACTAGACTCTGAGTACTGACTATCTTGTTCTTGATCTTTCAGCTGTATATTTATATGCATCTCCTTTTGGATATTGATCTGATATGTTGATATTAACTGTAGACTACTATGTTTTTTGACATGTCATTGAGGACTGATGTCATATAGTGATGGCATACCTTTCAGTTTCAGACATCTGTCTTTAAAAAATATTCATCCTAATGCATAACCTGTTGGCTATCTACTTTCTGTCTATCCTCTATAGAGATGTGCAGATGTCAGGTATTGCTATAGTTGTGCCACTATGTGAGTGCCCGCTTTGTATTGTGCTGTGGGCCTAGACACTGCTGCTAGTTCCAACATATGGGACATTCCTTAATGTGGGCCTTGCCCATTTTTCTTACCTCTGTGAGGGACATTACAGATGTGCTGGCCTATAGATTCACATACATTAGATGATAATATGTCACAGGACATTACATGTGGAGACAGCCAACTAACATGGGGGACATATCCCCAGATTTGTGAACAGATTCTATGTCATCAGTGCTGTTACACACATGGTGGATTGATAGATTGACAGGGTTTGTGTGGGCATGCATTTAGTGTATGACATCATGACTCACAGTTATATGTCTCTGACATACCTCTCCACTGGCGCTCTGTCCACAGACTGGCCACACGTCTGCCTATTATATTTTTTCTGTTCCGTAGACAGCTGGTGTCCTTGGTAATTCAGTCATGGACTCTGGGGAATGCAGTTACTAAATATTCACATCTATTGGTATTACCAATGTCATATTCTTCATAAAGTATGTCCAATCTACTCCTGTGTTTGTGCCTCTGTCCCACCTAGTGATATAGGGGTTGATGCCTAGCTTAGTGAGTTATTGCATGCTTTCTGAGTGGGAAATGTTATCAATGGCTTTGGCTAGATCAAGGTAGGCTGTATGTGCCACCTTGCCTTCATTCACAGCTCAGGTGACTGATGCCAAGAAGTTGACCAGGTTGAATGAGCAGATATGATCTACCCTTCATAAAAGTAAACTGTGTGTGATCCTGAGTCTGTAGATTCCCATATTCTTGTTTATTAGATGCATGATTATGCATTCCATAGCTTTGCATAACAGACTTGTCAGGCAGTTGGGGCAGTATTTCCCAGGGTCTGTAGTCAAACCTCATTTGTGGAGAGGGGTTACTGTAGCAGTGCACAATTCAGTAGGGACAAAGCTTGAGGTGAGACTATGCTTGAACAGGGAACACAGGTGAGGTGCCAGGTCACTCTGTAGTTCATGCAGAACACAGCCATGGATATTGTCAGGTCCCACAGAAGCTGCATTCCTGGCCTTGGACAGTAGTATTTTAACCTGTACTACAGTAATACTGGGTATCTGGCAGTGTACTGGTATTGTGATTGGTCCTTTGAGGAGGGAGAGAGGGGTAAAGTTTCCACTCATGTTGTCAGCCAGTATATTGGCATCATTTGTTGGCTCAGTCTGGGAGGTACCATTGTCTAGCAGCTCAGACCAAATCTTGGTTCTGCCATGGAGATTCTTTACATAACTGTATGAGGCCTTGTGGTTGTCTTTACTATGTGCTCCAGTTCTGTTCTCACAGCTAACTTTGTAGCATTTGATGAGAGATCTGAACTTTTAATTGAGGCTGATAAGGGTTTATTTCCAGTCTTTGGACTTCACCTTATTCCATATTGGTTCCCTCCTTTTGTTGTACAGTTTTTTTGTGGCAGGGGGACCACCAGATTAGCTTCCTTTCTTTGGAGGTGAGGGTCCTGGTTGTATTGGCTATGGCAGTATCCATGCATTTGTGTATGTGTTCATACTGCATTGTTGTCTGATTCAGCTGTCATGCAACTAGTTTCCATTTGCGTGGCTACCATGAGGTTAGCCCTCTCTATTTTTATGAGGCCATAGTTAGCTTTGGATAGCTTTTCATGGTGGTTACCTGTGCAGGGTGGGGAGGGCTGTGGATTTCCAAAGGTGATTAATTTGTGTTCAGATATAAAAAGGGAGGAGTTGACTATTGGTGTAGAGCAACAGCCACCAATGTTATGAAGGACCAGGTCGATGTGATGGGCATGTGCATTGGTACATGACTAGCTCTCCCAGTTAATTGTGGGGTAGATGAAGTCATCCAGTATGAGAGTGTTAGGTTGGACACTAATATTCTCCACGGTGTTTATGGACAAGGAGTGTGCATTTTGGGGCATGTTTGGGGACCTAGAGCAGACTACAACCTAAACCACTGTCTTACCCAATGTTAGTTATGCCTGCAGGATCTCTAATGCATAATGTTGGTCTACCACTCTGGAGGTGTGTGCATCCTTAATGAATATGAAAATACCACCACCTTTGGAGATTCAGTCCAAGTTCTGTAGCCAAAAGTTGTGAAATAAATTATGGGATGGTACTGCAATGGTGCTTCCTGCTGCCTTTAACCAGGTCTCTGTTACAGCACAGATGTCATTATTCCCCATTTTAAGGAATACTTCCAGTGAGTGCATTTTCAGATTTAGAATTCTAGTGTGCAGCAGCATTACCCTCAGATTGCATGTGTTTGTAGCTGTTATATATTTATGTATATTTATGTATACATTTACATATATTTATATATAGGTATACATATATATATATATATATATATATATATATATACATATATATATATATATATATATATATATATATACTAGCTGTACCCAGCCACACGTTGCTGTGGCTCAGTCTGGTTAAATGGAAAAGAAAGAAAAGAGAAAGCACACGTTTCTAAAATGTTTAATTTCACAATGCTTGTGGGTATACAATATTTTTTGTTGTTCCATTGTCTGTGCAGATATAGAGATTGTCTGGTTTGCCGACTCTAGAACATGCAACATATAATTGTCCATGTGAGAAGCAATCCGTGTGTAGATCTAAACCGCACAATTCTAAAGATTGGCCCTGAGCTTTGTTGATGGTGATTGCAAACGCCAATCGAATTGGGAATTGCAAACTCTTAAATTGAAATGGCATATCCATTGGAATCATAGGAATGCGAGGAATGAGGACATCTTCACCTTTGAAAGGTCCTGTCAAGATTGTTGCTTCTATGACATTGCTCATTAATTTTTTTACTGCAAGCCGCGTGCCATTGCAAAGCTTTGGCTGGTTGATATTTTGCAACATGATAATTGGCATGCCGATTTTCAATTGCAGTACGTGCGGTGGCATCCCTGGCAGATTGAGTGAATTCAAAAATTCTGTTGGATAATTAACCGCTTCATGCTTCCACAATAGTGTCGATGGACTTGTATGTGACTGCCTCGTTTTGAATGTTAGACTGAATAATATTGTTAAGTTTGTAGACGTCTTTGTTGTTGGCTACAAGAATAGCTCATTCAGTCAGCCAATCGTGATTCTTATAATTGGTTTGAATATTGGGAAATACTTTTTCAATCAATTTTTCTTTTGACGTCACTAAATTGCAGAAGTTATGAGGCAATGAAATTCGTCCTGAGGTCAGATCAAAAGGCACCTTTACGTTCCCAATTTCCAGCAATTGATGTGAGAATATCCCAGCTGATCAATCGTTTTGCAGCTGGACATGCATATTTGTAGTTAATTTTAACGTCTTTACGTGTCGCCACAAAGTAGAGTATTTCAGGCAAGCATTTATTTCGTCCACTGGTGTCGATCGAGGAAGTACAGGTAATGTTTGCCTGAAATCTCCTGCAAGCAATATTAATGCGTTCCGAAATGGTCTGATGTTTCCACGCAAATCTTGCAATGATTGATCAAGAACATCGAGTGATTTTTGTGCGCCATTGTGCATTCATCCCAAACAATAAGGCTGCATTTCTGCAATACTTTTCCCATGCCAGATGCTTTGGAAATGATGCATGTGGGAGTTTCAATGAATTGCATGTTCAATGGCAATTTCAAAGGGAATGAGCTGTTCTTCCACCTGGTAGCAATGTTGCAGCTATTCCGGATAATGCAAGAACTAAGGCTATGCCGTTTTGGGATCGAATTGCTGCCAGAATCAATGTAATTAGGAACGTTTTACCAGTTCCTCTTGGCGCATCTAAGAAGAAGATTTCTCCACCCCCGTTATTGACAGTTTGCATTATTTGATTGTAAATATCTTTTTGCTCAAGTGTTAGCTTAGGAATATTTGATTGCACATACGACAAAAGATCACCCGTGTTGGAATTTTGTTCACGACGCAATTCTACATCGAATGAAGCAGCAGCAGATCGATTCGGTGATGGCATTCCCAATTAATTGAGAACTTTGTTTGTGATTTCTAAGCACAAATCTTCAATCATTATCAATGCTTCATTGTAGATTTCTGCTGTGAAATCCATGTTCATATTTGAATTTTCCTTGCATATTCAACAGAAAATATCTTCAGCCCTGTGCGATTTATATTTCTCCCATAACTCTGTTGGAGATGAAGGAGAGCAGGCGGTCAAAATGATTGCAAACAATGCACGAATTTGATTTGGATGTGACATATTGCATGCATCATTAATGCATACATCCCAGTGTCGGTTGTTCTCCAATAAATTCAGAGCTTGACATGCACTGTGGAAAGTGGCATGTGTAATGCCGTTGACAATTCTCAATTGCTGGAAAGACGGTGGACCGAGCACATTTACCAACAGCATGCGAAGAAAGAAGCATTCATCATGATTGGGATGCATGGTGTACAGTCTGCCTATCGTAGTTTCTTCGAATATGCCAGGTTCTCCATCGACTCACTCTCCTCGTTTGCATCATTCAAATGATTTTCTACTCGCATTCCATGTGTAATACGTAGGCACTTCTGAATACAGCAGTGTTTTCGCAAAACGCGTCATTTTGACATAACGTGAAGAAAGCAGTTAATGTTGTAGCCGGTGGATTCAGGGCTATTTGTTGCACAATTGCAGCTGCGAAATAAATGCATTGTCCATTTTCTAGATGTACTGCTAAGTGAACAACAGCTGGACTTTGTTCATGTATGGGAAATGAAAGAATTCTCCATACAGCTTCATTGCTGCTTATGTACCTTCCAGCCTGATACTGTGCGATTTCATCGATATGTATGACCGCATTGCTATCACTTCTTTCTGGTTGCATGCCAAAAACTGCCATGTCACTGCCTTTATTCACGTACTTACAAATATATTTGATCGATTTAACGGAGTTACAGTATTCCACGTTTATGTGCGCTTTGTATGTTTTTGATTGCAAAGGCGAATATGGAACAACCCACCGGTTATCTACTTCGATGTCACCATTTCGCATTTGTATGGTTGCTAATTTACTGCCATCTTCTGCTGATCTTCTTCTGTATAAAGGATATCCATCGTTTCCTGTAACTGTGTTGGATACAAATGCTCGAGGATATCGCTTAGAGCATTTTCCGTCTATCATGCATGGTGAATTTGGATTCAGTGTACCGCAAGGTCCATGTATCATATTTTTCATCACAACTTCATGCAAATCCTTATCGACGTTGGCATCGGGTATTTCAGTGCATATTACATCGTCGATTTCGTTTGAAGTGATTTTGTTATAAAGCCAGATTAGTATATGTGCGTGTGGCAATCCTCTCTTTTGCCATTCCAGTGAGTATATCCAGCAGCACACAGAGCCAAACACTTCATGTTTTACCATGAAATCCATCAGCGATTTTAGCTTCTGTCTGAAAACATGTGCTGTGATGTCATGCCTATCCACCGGCGATTGCCCAGGAAGTAAGAGCTGTTGTATATCATCCCAAGCTGAATTGCATGTGAATGTAATGAATAGTTCTGGACGCCCGTAGTGACGAACATACGCAATTGCATCTTGAGCGTACTCATGCATATGATGTGGACTGCCTGTATATGAAGATGGAAAAATCGTTAAGTCTTCCAACATTAGTTGTATTACCGTCATTTACAACTGCATCTCGCAAATGAATGTATTCTTCAGAGCGAAGCTTGGTCTGATTCAAACGGATGAATATCAAACGTTCTGTTTCGATTTTTGCATACATATCTACGATGTATTGGTGAAACAATTGACGGCATTTCAAAATGTGATTGTCTTCATTCTCGCGAATCATTAATCGATATGAATAATAGTTCATTGCGCTGCATTTCATATTTGTTCCTTTGCCACTGACTGGATTTATCATCTTAAGGTTGAAGTGATATCCATCGGCACCATCCCAAAAAATGATTGGATATTGCAGGGCATCGTAGCATCGATGAGTTTCTGCAACTATTGTCAATTGATCGTTTCTTCGATGAAGAACAATATCTCTAGGTTGGAATTGATCTCCGACTATAACAATTGCCACTTCGTCAATAGTTGGAGCATTGAATCTTCGCACATGTTTTCCAGCAGGCATTTTGTCAGCATGAATAACAATCTTGTATGTATCAGATGGCATCATGTCAATTGCTGTTTTGAACAAACGCACTAAATTGTTTTTTTCGTGAAGAAGCTATTGCAGTTGGGAAACAATGGACCTTTGTATGCCAGTAGAAATTCCGCAGCGTGCATTTAATTCATCATTGCCATCACCGATGAAATACATTTGTAGGAATTTATGTTGACCATCTGGGAAGGGAAGCAGGGAGATGGCTTTATGATAAATTTGTCCTTTCACTTTGAAAGTTGGCATGAATTGAGCTGTTACGATTTCTACGCCGAACGACGTCATTTGGAAGCATGAGTTGTATTTCCTGATGTTAGATAGGAAATGCTTTGATTCGGTGGTATATCCAGCAAGCAAAGTTTTTAATGGCTCTGGCAGTTCTCCAAGTTGAGGCAGTTTAATTTTTCCAGCGGTGCAACACATTCCTTTTGTTTCTCCATTAAGTTTCAGAGCCTTGCAATAAGGACACACTTCAGTCATAGTGCCGATGAGAACATGCCGGCTCAAACTATAATCATCAGCTGGATTGTACCGGAATGCAAGGCGATTGTAATTGCATGATTGCTGAGCACGGAGTCGTGTTTGACACTGATCTGCTGTTTCTTGTTGACGTCTTTCAGCCACTCTCAGCCTGTCGCGTTCATTCTGCTGAGAATGAAGCAGATCTGAAGCTGCAGAACGCGATCGCCCTGCTCGAAACCGTGCATCCTCAAGTCTGGTTGCACATCACTCTGCTGGTTCCTCGGCACGTATTTGAGCCATTCTTTGTCTGTTTCACTCATTCGCTGATGCCCGTTCTTCCTCGGTTTGATTTGCAATTACTCATTGTACTGCTTCCACTCCGCGAGTATGACGACCTAAGCTTGATCTTCTGTGAGGCATTATTTGGATGAACTAAAGCAGATCAATTGCACTGAAAAAAAAAAAAGAAAGTTATAACAAAAACATATAAAATTGCATATTTGCATACAAATATATAGAATCCATAGTAGGTATATAAAATCACGCACATATTTGAATACAAAGTGTGACATCTATATAATAGTAGGTATATAAAAACATGCGCGTATTCGAATGCAACATTGTGTGAAAATTTCAAAGCAATCGGGGAAGAACTTTCAGAGATTTAAGATTTTGAACAAACGAACATTTACATTTTTATTTATATAGATATGTATCTGTGTATTTATTCACCTTTCTATATATATGTATGTATGCATATGTCTGGATATAAATGTGGATGTCTCTTTCTCTCTCTATGTGTGTATATATATATATATATATATATATATATATATATATATATATATATATACATATATGTATTATGTATAGATATGTCCACATATATGCATCTCCATACATATATACATGTATATATAGAGTACCTGACTGATTCTACAGACTCCTTTCCCTACTGTTGACTGACTGTACAAACTGATATGTTTAGAATGCCATCACTATTTTGTAGGGCTTAGATGGTGTAATGGTACATTGCTTTGATCATAGTTTACAAGGTCCTGGTTCCAAGACTTGGCAGGCCTTATTATTTTGTTGCAAGGCAGAACAGTTCTGCTGGGAAGCAAGGAATAAGGGAATAAATAAAAAAATGTCCCTAGTCGGGGGGGGGGGGCCTTCATCCCCATTTAGACAGCCTCTGGTCATATTTGTTGCTGTAAGAGGTTCAGAGTGTGGTTCCAATGCCCAGATGCACTATATATATATATATATATATATATATATATAAATTTTCCCTATTTCACTACCGTTGAATGACTGTGCAGCATGATATGTTGAAAAAAAAAATCAGACCTATATACAGCTCAGATGGCTTAGTGGCAAATTGCTGTGGATATGGTGTGCAGAGTCCTGGGTTCACGAATTTCAAGGGCTGATTATTTTGTTGATGGGAAGGACAAGGGCTATTGGATACAGAGTGATTAAGGCACTTTTAAGCATTTCTAAGCAGGTTTGCATGGGTTTGCGTAGCTGTAAGCAATGCTAACTTCTGGATAATATGCTTACAGACAGTCTTAAAAGTGCTTAATCTGTGTAGGCATCACTTAGCACTCCGGAAACAGGCTTACTCCATCTTACTGCTGCTTACTCCCACATACCCCCATGCTAATTTCTTTAAAAGAAAAGAAAAAAGGGTAATAGGAAAGTGGTGAAAAAGGGGGCATGAAGAGGGTAAAACAATATGAAAGCAAGCTAGGGATGTGCATGATGGAAGTAGAGAAGGTCCCTAGCTGTCCATTTCTTCTACAGCAACAGCTGTGCAAATATACTGAATTTGGAGGTAAAGTTGGACACTCAAACCTCTGAGAGAGATGGGTGCAGACAACAATAATGTGTTGTGAAGCCAATTAGACAGGATTACATGAGTCCAATGGATACATGTGTGAAATGGACAGCTATGTATGGGGCAACATTTTTTTTTGGCAACAGATTGTTCTTTTTTATTTTTAAGGTGAGAGAAGCATGCTGGGGAAGATAGTAGGTATATTTGGGAGATAGGTTGGGTAGGAAGAGAGACAAGACAGACAAGACAGCATACAGAGGCAGTATATGATACATGTGGGGGGTAGACACCTTGGACGGGAGGGGTGTTTGGTAATCGGAAGCTCACAAGCCCACAAATGGATACAGTGGGACTGAGGTTCCCACCCACAGGCAGTCAACACTGCACCTTCACAGCTATGAAGGTGGCTTTGCTGGGGGCTGAGTAGGAGGGGCAGGCTGACCATCTAATTGCACCATGTGGCCCTCAAGCTGGTGTAGCAGATCTCACAATTCCATGTGGAGCTTGCTACTCACCAGACCCTGGACCTGGCATCAGGTGACAGGATCCTGTCTGCGCCCATGCCTGGGGGGGCTAGCCCCATCTCCTGAGGCAGTTCCACCCAAAGGTGGTGCAAGACCAGCAGACAAGGAGGTCCCGATGTGGGTCCCAGATGTGCTAGGGCCCAGTGCCAAGGCCAGATAAGGGAGAGGCATATCCGCTGTGATCGGCCTTCCCTGACGTGCTATGGTGTTGCAATTTTAGAACAGATGTTGGTTAGTAATGGTAAACACATTCCAGGATTAGTTATAACAGCATGCATGAGTATTCCCATTAACCCAAAACAACAGATTTGGAACATTGCATAGCAAACAGAACACATGCATATATGGAACTACAGTGGGCATTATACCGGCATGTAGGTTACTTTGATAGCAACAAGCCAACAATGATGTTATTTGAACAGGGACATTAATTGGAATACATTTCAACATTTGTAGAACAACAGGACACGTCCCAACAGTAGATTTGGTGAAAAACATACCCATTCATTTATGTGTTTAGATTATTGGTGAAGATAAGGTGGGGGAGAGAGAGAGACAGATATCATTTAACAAATGTAGATTCTTGCAGTGGTCACAGCTTTAATGAGCATTGTTCTACTCATTACTCTGCAGGTATTATTACAACTATGGCATTGGGTGGGGCCGTTGTATGTTTGCACACAGTATAATTACAGCCTTCATATAGCTACTTTATACATTCTCTTATCTGGAAGACCTGTAGAGGGAATGTTTGTTAATGCCACATGACTGTTTCTACCCATATTCACATAGTCGGGGTTACATATGTGCACTCATACTGTGTGTGTGCGTGTGTGTGTGTGTGTGTGTGTGTGTGTGTGTGTGTGTGTGTGTGTGTGAGTGAGTGAGTGTGTGTGTGTGTGTGTGTGTGTGTGTGTGTGTGTGTGTGAGTGAGTGAGTGTGTGTGTGTGTGTGTGTGTGTGTGTGTGTGTGTGTGTGTGTGTGTGTGTGTGTGTGTGTGTGTGAGTGAGTGAGTGTGTGTGTGTGTGTGTGTGAGTGAGTGAGTGAGTGTGTGTGTGTGTGTGTGTGTGTGTGTGTGTGTGTGTGTGTGTGTGTGAGTGTGTGTGTGTGTGTGTGTGTGTGTGTGTGTGTGTGTGTGTGTGTGTGTGTGTGTGTGTGCTACTGACATACTCTGCCTAGATTTCTATGGAGACACCCTGGTTGTTGGTAGCAGGGACCAGTAGCTGCGATAGCATGATAATTTTGAACATTTCTTGGGGAAGACTACTTGGTGTATGTACTTATCTTGCTGTCATTTTCAGCCTTGAGGTTGGACTGTGGGTGTTGGACACAGTATTACTACAGGCTTCTTATATCTACTTTATAGCTTCTTTCAGCTGGAAGATCTGTGGAGGGAATTTATGTTGGCACTACCTGACCGTTTCTTCTCATATTCACAAAATCCTACTTGAAATTATGCATACAGCTTACTACCACTCCTGAGATTCGTACTGTGGCTGTTTCTGCTAAAAATACAACATGTTTGCATTTCATCAGAATGAGCTATTGAGAAACTGCTGTCAGTTCCTTGAATGTCTTCTTTCTAAATCTCTCTTGGTCGTACAATCTGACCTTGTGATTACAACATTCTTTTATATACATTCCTATACATACCTTTTGACATAGCACAGTGTGGAAAACAGTGGTTAACACAACATTACTATTCTGATATCAGATCTTGGTGCATGAAACTTTCCAGTCATACAATACCAGAATAAACACAACCAGTCTGAGGTTTTCACTTTTATTGACAGGTAATTACACTTTTATTGATATATAACCTGTATGTCACTATTACTCTCCTACTGGCTTCTTTAGTCACAAAAACAATTCCCATTTTTAAATACTGTAAGGTGACATTCTACTACATTTTATTTATTTGCCCTACATAATATCAGCTAGATTGTTACACATCAGCCTCGCAACACAGCCTTTGCAGCCTGTAGGCTTCCAAGTTACAATGTAGACGAGTTAGCTGCAGTAAACCACCAAGAACACTGTTAATAAATTCATAGAATAATAAAGAAATTCTTGATTTATTATACAAGATAAACGTTTTCGGGTAACACCTTTCCTCAGTTATCATTACAATTCATTTAAAAGTACAATACATTTTATACTCTTCATTGCATAGTAGCACATGACGCAGCCAGCCAGTATAACAAATCAAATTCAGTTAGCAGTCATTAATCAAGTAAAGTATTGCATTACTTACAATAAAATAAATATGCAAACGTTTTAAAAAGACATACTCCTATGTCATTTATATTGCATTTGCTACTCCACTAAATATGGTTTTATAGTTATCATATTATTTAAACCGGGTAACTTGCCAGCATCTAATCTAGTAATCCACCCATACTCAGCAATGTCTTGTTTGTTATTTATGTCCCCTCCTCTTATATTCCTTTGAATAACTTCCAATACCTTAAATTTAAAGGCATGTGTACTGCCATATTCATTTATATGTCTAGCCAGAACATTTCTCCTTATATCTAACTTGTGCTCTATTATTCTTTCAGTCGTCTTGAGCACTTTCCTACATAAAAACATGTGCATCTCACACGTAAACAGGTATACCACTGAAGGTGTATTGCACATTGCTTGATGTCTTATATTAAACTTGCATTTAGTTATTTGGTGTTCAAATGCTGACAAGTTACAAATACTACTGCAACAGCTACAGTTGTAACAGGGTACAGTGCTATATCTATCAGTAGTTGTTGCAGTATTAACCTTAAAGTCTTTATAGCATAGTTGCCTTCTTAAATTCATATTATTCCTATAAGTAAAATATGGCTTGTCACCCAAAATATTTAATAATTCTGGCATAGAAGTTAATATCCGCCAGTTTCTTCTAATAATATTCTCTGTGTCCACAATCATTCTACTAAATGTTGTTATATAATGTACTTTAGGGTGTATATTTGTGGTATACCTCACAGGTGAACTTTCTGTCACTATATCACTAAAATATTGATGAGCAACTATCATTCTATTATTGAAAATTTCCATCATGTTTCCAGATACCATTTCCTTTTTATACCCTCTAGTCATAAAATCATCCATCAACTGTCTCATTTGTTCTGCACATTTATCATTTTCTGTATTTAATCTACTTATTCGTAGAAATTGTGCCTTTACTATCCCACGATAAACGTGTTTAGCATACGTGCTATTAACATGTGTATATTTCTTCACTTGAATTTCCTTGTTATGCACACGTTTTTATTATTCCAGAGTCATTAATCAGTTGTACATCAAGATAGGATAATGATAGGATATGCATAGCTGCTCAATTGTCAAACCTGTGCAACTATGCTTAAACTTTATTGCACACAGGGGAAAAAAATAAGGAATATATTTTAAATATTGCTGTTTGAAACTTAGAACATTGACAGAATGACAGGCTTTGGATTAGCATGAATTTTCTGAGGATGTGGATTCTAAAGACAACCACAAAGTCTTCTACAGCTATGTCAAGAATCTCAATGGCAACACTCAGATCTGCTCTGAGCTAAAGCATAATGGTACAACATTTACTGACCCAACTGATATTGGCAACATCCTGGCAGACAGGTTCAGTGCTAACTTTACCCCCCTTACCCCCCAAAGAGCCCATCCCCATACCAGATGATTGCAAAGCCCCTCAAATCATACCCGCACAGGTAAAGACCGCACACTCCAAAGCCAAGAACACAGCATCCATGGGACCGGGCAAAATCCCAGGCTGCGTTCTGCACAAACTACAGAATGAACTGGCACCCCACCTAAGTACCATGTTTAACCATAGCCTCACTTCAGGCTTTGTGCCTATGGAATGGTGCACAGTGACAGTTATCCCACTCCACAAGAAGGGTGCCACCACAGACCCCGGGAACTACCGACCCATTAGCCTGACGAGCCTGGTCTGTAAGGCCATGAAATGCATCATCCTAGAGGTTATAAACAAAGACATGGGTAACCTCCAAACTTTGGACCCCAGTCAGTTTGGGTTTGTAAAAGGTATATCATGCCTCCTAAACATGATTGACTTCTTCAAAGCAGTCACTAGAGCCATGGACAAGGGTCAGATAGTGCACACAGCCTATCTTGACCTCGCCAAAGCTTTCAACACCATCCCACACTTTGGTATTATAGATAAACTCACTGGACTGGGCATAAATCCCTATGTCACAAGATGGGTGGCAAACTGGCTCACTGATAGAACCCACACAGTGAAAGTAGCCAACTCCAAATCTGACTTCAGACCAGTGACAAGCAGAGCAAAACAGTGTTCAGCCCTGGGTCCTCTCTTGGTATCTACTTCTCAGAAGTCCAGGCTAATACAGCTGGTCTCTGTCTAACGAAATTTGCAGATGGCTGCAAACTAGGAGCCATAATCGATTCACCTAAGGATGTGGACATTCTACAAAGAGGCCTCACTGAGACTGATGCTTACTGTCATAGTCATGGCCTAAAACTCAATGCCAAGAAGTGCATTGTCATCCCATTTGGGAAAAATACTGTACCCATGAACTACCACATAGGTGGTAACTTACTAAACACTGATAATCTGATGAGACCTGGGGACACAGGTGGATGGTAGTCTCAACTTTGAAAATCACTTCACCACAGTAGTCAGGAAATCCTTCTACATGGCACACCTCATCACAAAGGGGTTCACCTCCAGAAAAAGAGAGGTCATCATTCCTTTCTACTCATCCCTTATTATACCCATCATAGAGTACAATGCCCTGTTTGGCATTTACCTTATAAATCATCTGCAACAGCTGGAAAGGCCACAGAAATACCTTACTAAGAGGATTACTGGCCTCAAACAGATGCCATATGCAGACTTGACTCAAATAACTCTACCTCTATTCTGTCGCATATCGCATACTCTGAGGCGACCTCTGCCTTACGTACAAAGCCATGTGAAATCCAGACCTGTTGGACATGCTACATTTAAAGAAATCCCAATCTCTCCAAGCCACACACTCCAGGTATGTAAACCTTGTCAACACAATAAACAGAACATGCTGGAGGGATAGATTCCTGTCCAGAGATTTCCCTTGCTCTGGAATAGTCTGTCCATTCATGTCAAGCAGAGCTCCTCATTAGCCCTCTTTAAGAGAAATATTGACGACTGGATGGGAAATAGGAAATTCACTGCTGTGGCTCTGCTCGACAGGGGACAGGGAATTAGTTTTCTTGAGTGGTGAAAGCCAGGGAACCTATTTTGGCTAGGCTTGTATGGGCCCTAGGGCCAATAGCCTAGTACTAACCTATGAACCTATGTAGAGTCTTAAACTCAAATATTTGTCATTATTTAATGATTTCAATTCACAGCTATTTGCCAGACAGGTGAAGATTTTAGGAGGAACGCACCAAATATGAAACAGAAATCTGGACATTCTGTGAAGATCTGTAAATTAGAGAGGTATGGCTGTCTCTTATTTTCTCCACAGACACTAAAGTGTCTGTGGAGACTTTCATTCATTTTTTATTGCTGAATGGCAATTCTCGAGTGCAGGGGGCATGTGTATTTTGAGAGCACTGCTCTGGGACATGCCCCCTGCAGTCACACACAGAACCGTGTCTGTTTTAGGGCATGGCAGTGTGTCTTCATACATATACATGACGCACTGCCATGCTGCATGGGAATGGTCCCTTCCATGCAAGAATAAGCTATTCTTGCAACAGAAATTTGCTGAATCCGGGGGAATAGTTTTAAAGCCACACACAGTATTCCAGTAGTGCAAGGCTTTATTGTCTTTCACACATTTAGACCACTGGCTGCACAGACAGGGCCAAAAGGTGGAGGAGTCTCGATCTACATTAGCAATAAGTATACCTCTACACTGGTTAAACAGGATGATGCCCTGGAGTTTATCAACAAGTAAATCACCATAAAAAAAATCCCATCCATATCCTAGCAAACTATAGGTCACCCTCTATGTCCCAAGTGTCCCGTAGATCATTCCTATACCTACTGGAGACACTCACTATTAAACCAATTACCCTATTCATGGGTGACTTTAACTACTCCTCTACAGTCTGGGAAACATACACTGCCTCTGACTCACAGACACAATAGTTCCTAGACTTATTAACACAAATACCTTTGGCCAGATAGTGTGTACACTCACCAGAAATTCAAACATACTGAACCTGGTACTCTTCAATATGAGAGATCACTGCATCCCCCATCCACTCTCCATGTCACATCCTAACTGATTCAGTCACACCTCAAAGCTGTCTCCTTTGAAGTAAAAATCAGCTTGGTAACCTCAGCAAAGCCTGTGACATTTAGGAACTATTCCAAGGCGAACAACATCTTATAAAGTGATAGTTTGTCAAAATTCAGTGACCATCCTAACCACAAGTTCACAGCAATCTATGTGGAATTGTTCACAGAGACTCTGTACAAAAGAGTAAATGGCTGTGCAGAGGCTGCTGTACCTACTCAAAATAAGCTCAAAACAAACTCTAAAAACAAATCACACTGGTGGAATCCTAAGCTAAATTGGGGGCATGATAAAAGGAAAAGCTTTATGACTAAAATCAGGAAGAGCAACTCCCAGAATAATAATAACATCTCTAATTTGAAAAGAAATTAAGAGGACTAATTAAGTCCAACAAGACAAATTATAGTGTCAAGATAGCCTCACAGGCTAAAGATAACCAAAAGGCCTTCTACAGCTATGCCCATAACCTCAAAAGCAACACAAAGCAATTTGGCACAGTGTGTGCTGAACTGGTGGTCAGTAGTTCCACCTTCACTAAGCAGTGCGACATAGTGAATCTGCTGGCTGACAAATTCAGTTCAAATTTCACTCCCCCAGCCCTCACCCTGACTCCCTTCATGAAATACCTACTAGCATTACCCCCACCCAACAGTTAGCAAGAAGCAGATTGTGATGGCACTTGCTAAAGTCACAAATGCAGCCTCAATTGGACCTGACAGTATTCTGAGATGCCTCCTAAATAGCTTGAAACATGATTTATCAGGACTACTTGAGCCACTTTTTAACTTTTTAACTTGACAATGGAGGACTGCAACAGTTTTCCCACTTCACAAGGGTAGACCATCAACTGAGCCTGTTAACTACCGACCCATTAGTCTGGCTAGTCTAATATGCAAAGTCATGGAATGCATTATCATGGAACTGATCAGTAAGACAACCTTCAGACACCAGACCAAACCTAGCCTGGCTTTATCAAGGGAAGGTCATGCCTACTAAACCTGGTGGACTTCTTTGAGAAGGTCACCAAAGCAATGGATGAGGGGAAAAATGGTCCATGTTGAGGGCATGCTCTGGAACGTGCAATGATAAGTAGCTAAGTCTTACAGATGCTGCTGCTTCTCTCTCACAGATTAAATCCTTCCTGGGAGACATAGCTTTATTTTATATTTGAGGAATACATAGCCATGAACCACTTTAACTTAGTACAGCGATAACTGTAAAATCAAAATGCAAGTCTTTTTAGTTTGCTGCTTTTGGTAGACTGGCAGCTGGAACAAAGTTGGTACAGCCAAACAAGTGGTTATTGCATTAACCAAGAGTATATCAATGGGCGATTTCAAACAATTATGAATACGCCTGGATTCACTTACCTCCATGGCAAAAACAATTCTGCACAATATTCAACCCATAAGGACTATCACAGACAATCATAGTCACCAACTTGATAGAACCAAAGAAAGACTTGCAATTCAACCAGTGCAGGGAACCATTTTAAAGAATGCTCTAGCAATCCACTCCACAGATTTGTTATGATTACAATCTCACTACTAGCAACTCAAAAATAATGTTGATAATATGGAAAAAAAGCAAAATGGAATAAATTATAGCTGATAGGGTTACCATAAGGGATAGGGGGTGATAACCATGGGATCTTTGCCACAAATCTCTTTAAGGATTTATTGTGCAATAAAGAGTCTCAGGTCATAAAGAATGCATGCAACATCAGATCTCATGCACAGCTCTCTGGCACCCCAAGACATTCCATCATATGCTGCCTAGACTTTAATGATCAGGAGTTAGTTTTGTGGAAATGCAGAGAGATTGGTGAATGTATTCTTATCAAAGGTTGCAAAATAAGAACAGATCAAGACTATTCTATCTCTTTATATTATAAATGAAAAACTTTTGTTCATGTGTTAAGGAAATGTGTAGAGAAGAGTTCAGGTAAAATTGCGTTTT
The DNA here is from genome assembly GCF_019279795.1 of Protopterus annectens. Lineage (NCBI taxonomy): Eukaryota > Metazoa > Chordata > Ceratodontiformes > Protopteridae > Protopterus > Protopterus annectens. Next base: position 269,827,725 of record NC_056744.1, on the reverse strand, counting down.
CCAGCCCAACTCTGTAATCATTTCAAGGGTAAGTATTTTACCTTTCTAAATCCTTCAAAGGTGGAGGCAACCTTGGACAGTTTGCTGGCTAATGGAAACACGAGTGCCTGTGATGACGTACTCTCCAAACCCTCCTATTAAGAGGCAGTGATATGGAAATCAAAAAAATGATGCAAAACACGGGTTTCCTCCACTAATAAATTACCATTAAATAAGAAGGAACTGGGGGAACATAGAAAACACTTACAGTTGCTTTTTATCTCACTAGCACTCCATCTAATGGGAAGCCCTGAACAACCCAAGTGTTTCAAGCAATCGCTTTGCTCATTTAGCCGATAGTTTGGAAGACAACAACCTGGACTTTACTACCCTTGACCGAGTATAGGAAGAGATATCCCTGCCTGAACAATATGTGGCCTTATCTTCATCCATATAATATATGGCTTCAGCTAAAGGACTTTGAGTTGACTCTATTTGGATAAGTGCTTTGTAAAATTCAGGTGAAATTCACCTGTGTTAGTTTCTGTGAGTAAATGACATATACTTTTGGACAGTGGCAGATATCTCATAGACTTAATGGATTTGAAAACTATATATCTGTTGGGACTGTATTGTGGTGGACAGTTTTCACCTACTGCTGTATATTCCTGCCTCTTTTAGAGATTTTTAAACCAGATTACTTAAGACTATTTGTTATTTCTTAGCTAAAACCTACAGATTGCTTTTGTAATCATTGCTCCAAACTATACTGTTGCACTGTATATATTGTTTCTTTTTTCCCCTTTTTTCTCATACTTTCAGACTAAATGCCATCTTATTGAAGGCAGACTCTAAATACATTATTCACCGGGAGAAAGAGATGAATGCCATCCTTGCATCAAGTAAAGGTGGTGATATTAATTCAGTCATATTTCTGTTATGGAATGTCAAATTTTGGGCACAGACTACAAAACGAGTGTGGTGTATAATATACTGAGGAGATCTCAAGCTAAGGTATTGGTTTTACAAGAAATTAAGCTTAAGTATGTCTTTGCTAAGGGTTTCCTAAGTATATTGCCCAGATGGATCACAGGATCATAGGATGATACTAGTCTAGTAGCCCTAGGTCCCTTACAAGCCTAGCCAAGATTTTATCCCCAAAAAAGAGACCTCAGTCTGCACCTGTCACTCCTGTCAATGAGATACAAAGGTGGAACCCCTGGGACAAATTTGTGCTTTAATCAAAAAATCCTGGTTTAGCTTTCCAAAATACTCCAACACACTTCTGCATGCCAAAAAAGATTTAATAACAAGTAAAGCTTTCGGGTTAGCCACCCTTCATCAATACATAACACCAAATGGATCTCATAAGCAATTAAATAGGGATTGCAATTAAAACACATGATTCAGCCAGCCTAACAAAAACAACTATCAATTACATATTTAAATCACCACTTTTAAAAAACAGTTAGCAATATCCATTTAGAGTATATATATATATATATATATATATATATATATATATATATATATATATATATATATATATATATATATATATATATATCTATACACATACACACACATATATATATATATATATATATATATATATGGTTCCCTATCAGAAGCCTGAAACACTATAAGCCTGAAAATCAAAATCCTGAAAACTATAGACTGAAAGTTCAAAATCCTGAAAGACCAAAATCCTGAAACTCAAAATCCTGAAAACACAAATAATGCTAATATATCACTATAAAGACACTAATCTCTACCAACTGACCCTGACCCTAACCCTAACCCTAAGGTCCATCACTATCGCACACTCACCTGACCCGCGCCCTAACCCTAACTCACTTAAACCGCCCCTAACCCCAATATTTGTCACTATTGCATACATGCCTAACCTGCGCCCTAACCCTAACTCACTTAAACCGCCCCAAACCCTAACATAAAACCAACCGCACACTTACCTGAACCCAACGCATGACCCAACACCACAGGGCTAACAATAGCAAAGCCACAATGACGTCAGTATGTCCATTTTGTGTTTTCAGGATTTTGAGTTTCAGGATTTTGGTCTTTCAGGATTTTGAACTTTCAGTCTATAGTTTTCAGGATTTTGATTTTCAGGCTTATAGTGTTTCAGGCTTCTGATAGGGAACCATATATATATATATATATAAATAAATACATATGTGCTCATATTCAAAATACACTCATCTATACTTAAACATTCTATGCTTATAAATAATCTACAAAAAATGCATTAAAAATATATATTCTATCTGAAAAAGTTCCTTTTAAAATTAAATATATGTATACATTCATACTAAACAAATGTATGAAAAAATATATATGTGTAAAAAAACAACATAAGTAAAAATTCATAAAAACATATGTATAAAAATATTTAAATATTTTCTCTTTGCCCCTTAGTTAACACTGGCTTTAAACTAACTGCAGCATTCAAACCTGGTGTAACTTCTGCCTCTAGCCTAATGATCCACTCATACTCTAATTAGAAGGGAAGTACTAACTAATGTACTGAGTAAGCATATTATAGAAAATAAGGGCCATGTTTTTATGTTTAGGGCAATATGTATAATAAATTTAGGTATGGGGGATATTAATAATATGTTAGAATTAAAAGAGTATGAGTGGATCATTAGGCTAGAGGCAGAAGTTACACCAGGTTTGAATACTGCAGTTAGTTTAAAGCCAGTGTTAACTAAGAGGCAAAGAGAAAATATTTAAATATTTTTATACATATGTTTTTATGCATTTTTACATATGTTGTTTTTTTACACATATATATTTTTCATACATTTGTTTAGTATGAATGTATACATATATTTAATTTTAAAAGGAACTTTTTCAGATAGAATATGTATTTTTAATGCATTTTTTGTAGATTATTTATAAGCATAGAATATTTAAGTATAGATGAGTGTATTTTGAATATGAGCACATATGTATGTATTTTATATATATATATATATATATATATATATATATATATATATATGTGTGTGTGTGTGTGTGTGTGTGTGTGTGTGTGTGTGTGTGTGTGTGTGTATATATATATATATATATATAAAAATATATATATATGTGCTCTAAAAGTGGTGATTTAAATATGTAATTAATAGTTGTTTTTGTTAGGCTGGCTGAATCATGTGTTTTAATTGCAATCCCTATTTAATTGCTTATGAGATCCATTTGGTGTTATGTACTGATGAAGGGTGGTTAACCCGAAAGCTTTACTTGTTATTAAATCTTTTTTGGCGTGCAGAAGTGTGTTGGAATACAAATTTGTGCTTTCCCATCCATTCTTCAAGGTTACACTTGAAGAGGGTCAGGGAGGTACTCTGTTTGACATGTATGTGAAGTCTATTCCAGAGATGGGGCAGCCTCTGAAAGACAAACCTGTCTCTCCAGCAGGTTTTGTTGATGTCACATATTAGATTTAAACCTTTTGAGTGGGTAATACATGAGGAGCTACACTTATGGATATGGAAAATCTCTAGTAGGGTAGGGTCTAATATTACTTTGTAGGAGAGACACAGGTCACCTCTGAGCAATCTGTATGATACCAAGCAAAATGACAGTAATTTGAACCTGTCCACACAGGACAGGTATGTGAGGCCATGGATTCTCCTTGTGAGGTATTTCAGTGGCTTTCCAGTTGGTACAGGTGTTTGGAGAGATACATACCAAACAGGGTGTTATACTCAATTATAAGCCTAATGAGGGAGGATACAGAGAGTTAATAACCTCCTTTTTTCTGGATGCAATCCCTTTACTTATGAGATGAACCAAGTAAAAGGCTTTTCTGACCACTGCTGCTACATGATGGTCGGATGTGAGATTGTTGCCAACCTGAGTACCCAGGTCTCACACCACAAGTTGTGTGCTAAGGGCGTTGCCTTTGATGTGGTAATCAGTAGGGGCTGTGTTTTTGCCAAATGGTATGATAATACATTTTTTGCATTTAACTTAAGTTCTTGACTTTGGCACCAGGCATTTATTGCTGTGAGACCCTCCTGCAGTATGTTAACATCATTTGGGGAGTCAGTGACAGCACCCAACTTACAGTCATCCACAAACTTGGTCAGCCGCAGGCCCTTTGTCTTTGCTTGGACCTCTGAGAAGTAGATGCCAAAGAGCAGGGGTCCCAGGGCAGATCCCTGGGGAACAGCACTAGTTACAGGTCTGCTGTCGGAGGAAGTGGTGCCTATTTTGACCTTGTGGGTCCTATTGGTGAGCCAGTTGTTCACCCACCAATTGAGATAGGGATTTAAGCCAAGCTGAGTTCGATTTTCGATGATGCCTGAGTAGGGGATTGTGTCAAAGGCCTTGGCCAAGTCAAGATAAGCTGTATGTACTAACTTTACCCTCATCCAGGGCCTTGGTGACAGTCTCAAAGAAGTCAACCAGGTTCAACAAGCAAGATCTTCCCCGACAATTCCAAAATGGGTGGTGTCAAAGTACTTGGAGATTGCCTATGTCCTTGTTTATGAGATCCATAATAATATGCTCCATGGCTTCACAGATCAGACTTGTCAAGCTAATGGGGCGATAGTTTCCCAGGTCAGTAGTGGTACCACCTTTGTGCAAGGGGATGACAATGGCAGTTCTCCACTCTGTTGTAATGAAGCCTGTAATTAGTCTGTGGTTGAATAAGGTGCTCAATGGCAAAGCTAGCTCTTGCTGGTGATGGTGCAGAATACAGCCTGGGATACTATCAGTTCCCATGGAAGCTGTGTTCTTTGCCTTGGATAAGGGCTTTAACACTTAATCTACAGAGATGTGAGGTACAGGACAAGTATCGAGGAAGTCAATGGGCTTTTGTGGGGGATAGGGGGTGAAATTTGCACTGAACCTATCAGCTAGCAGGTTGGCTACATCAACAGGATCAGTGCAAGTGGTACCATTAAGTACTAATTTGGAACAAACCTGGGCTTTATGATGGAGGTTCCTGACATAGCTGAAGAAGGCTTTGTGGTTTTCCTTTGTTTTGGAGGCTAGTTTCTATTCATAATTAGCTTTGGAGGTTTTCATTAGTGATCTAATCTGCTTATTGAGGGTGAGGAAGGAGATTTTCCAATTTAGAATTTGTTCCTTTTTACCCTTGGGCAACAGTTTCTTTCTTTTATTGTAAAACCTGTTGACAGAGGATGTCCACTAGACAGGTTTGTATTTCCTTGAGGAGCAGGTTTTAGTTCTGTTGGGTATGGCTGAGTCCATGCAGTTGTACAGGTGCTTGAATATTGCATTGCTATACTGTTCATCATAGTTATCTGCATCCTCTGGGGGGGCGGTGGTATGAAGCTACTGATGCCCTCCATTAGGAGGTTGTAGTCAGATTTTGAGAAGTTTTTTAGCCTGGTTACATCTGTGGGGGAGGTTGGGTGGGATAGAAACTTCGAATGAGACAGACCAATGATATGATCTCACCAGGGAAGAACACACTATAGGAGTGGTGCAGCGGTCACCCATGTTGGTGAGAAGCAAGTCCAGAATGTTATCTCCCCTTGTGGGGGATGAGACAAGCTAGTCTAGTGTGTTAGAACTGATGAAGTCAATGAATCATTGGGTGAGTGCATTAGTACAGGAATAGTTCACCCATTCTATGGTGGGGAAGTTGAAGTCACCAAAGGGTCAGGTGTTAGGGGGTACCTTAATGGAGTCAAGTAGGTCCAGTTAGGAGAAGTGGGTGTCCTGAGTCATGGAGGGGGGTCTATAGCTGGCTACAACTTGGATGGGTGTTTTGTCAGTTGTCAGTTGCACCTGGAGCAATTCCAGTGCATTGTGCTGACAAACCAGTCTGGAGGTGTGCCTGTCCTAAATGAAGATAGAGAATCCACCATCCTTAGTCTTTCCGATCTTGTTTTGGGGTCAGAAAGTGTGGAATGAGGTATAGCCTGGCAAGGCAGGGGTGCTCTCTGCAGACCTGAACCAAGTTTCCACAGACATTGGCATCTTCCAGTGTGAGGAGAGTCTCCAGTGAATGCATTTTCAAGTTAGGGGTCCTAGCATTTAGCAGCATGACCTTCAATTTACGTTTTGACAAATCTTTTATGTTGGAGGATTTGTCTTTAGGACATAGCCTAAAAAAAGCAAAACGGGGATGCTATACCCTTGGTGCTGGTAACTGTATTTAGAGCACAACCTAAAGCTGTTTACTGAATTTCCTGTTTGCACTTATTTTTAAAATCATTTTTTTCTCAAAACTTGCATTTTATCTGTCTTTGGCCTAGCACTCTTGTGTGGGGTCATTTACTGCACTGTTATAACTTGTTAATACTTGTGAACCTCTGCTATCTCTGAAAAAAAACAAAAAAAAAATCTTGCTTTTTTCTCACTTTTCTGAGATTTAAAAAAGTTCAGTTACAGGCTTGCTGTTCTTGAACTGTTTGTAAGTTTCTGTGAGGCTATTTTTTGCTTGGGCTAAAGGGAAGTCTCTCTGTTGATCAGTGGCAGTGAAAAACATTGAGCAGCCTGCCTGCCCCTGTGGTAGTGGTTACTGACTTGAAACTGTAGTTTTATTGGCCATTTTGGGTCAATTCCAAAACTCCTTCATCTTCCTCTCTTAAAACCCTCTTTTGGGCGGTTTTGCGCGTTTTTGTGCATAGCGCAACAACGGGCAGCGCCGCCTAATTGGGTTTAAACTATTCCTGGCTCCACAAAGTCTGCTCTTCACTTTTTCCCTTAGAACTGCTCTATCTCTCAATTTAAACACCATATTCTCATTCTAAGTTCCTTCACTTGTCCAATTAAGTAATCCTACAAGTTAGCACTATTAAACCATAAGCACTACTTACTCTTATACTCTCTACGATTACCCTGTCCCATAGTGGTCCGTCTTAAATTCAGTTTCCCTATATTACTCTAGCATGTCCAAAGGTCAGTCAATGGTTTCCTCTCCAGTCCAGCTGGTGAATCTGGGAATTTTGAGGCAATGTTACAACTGTCTCATGTACACGGACAACCCTCTCCTCCTCCAAACAGGTTCAAATATATGTGAGAGATGCAACTATTTAGCCAAACTGGAGGCTGAGTTCTCTCATCTCAAAACTGGTGTAACCAGTCAGGAGGAGAAGGTAACCTCACACAACACAATTCCAGTATCACATAGTCCCACCACATCAGCGAACCAAACACATAAATACACAAAAACATACTCAGAGGCTCTAAATAAAAATCTACATAAGCAACAGAGAACTCCAAAGCAGACATCCAAGCAAACGCTACCTCAAAACAAAACACGCACAACACATAGCCCACAAAGTCAGTGTGCCAAGCAGCCACAGCCCTTAAGGCTGAATAACACACCTGATACTCTTGTAATAGGTGACTCTATTGTCAGACACACTGACGTCCCACTCACCAGGCTGAATAAAGAGAAGGTCACGGTGAGCTGACTGTCGGGTGCTAGGAATTGCCACATAATGCAAGCACTCAGGTCACTCCAAAGCAAATACAAATATGACTCAGTCATTGTACATGCTGGTGTGAAGGACCTGAGACGTACCTCCCTGGACTACATGAAAAGAGACATAGAGGAGCTCTCTGATCATGTAGCCCAGGCTGGTATGACCCTGACCTTGAGCAGCATCTTACCCTCACCTAGAATGATGCCACAGTACAAAGACAAAATGATCGATTTTAACAATTGGCTAAAATTTTGGTGTCATTCAAAGGGGATCCAGTGTCTGTCAGCCTGGGATGACATGCTCGACAAGCCACGTTGCTTCACTAGGGACGGCTTGCACCTGTCAGCACTGGGCTTTCGGATATTGGCAAAGGCTCTTGCCACCCCCATAGTGCCTTTTTTAGGCAAGGCTCAAAAGTCAAACCCACCCCCATAGACAGCACAAGGAACAAGAAACTAAGGGTAATGCTGCTAAACACCAGAAGTCTTAACCTCAAGATGCACACACTCGAAGCACTCCTCAGTATGGAGAACATCGATATCTGTGCAGTGACAGAAACCTGGTTCAAGGCTCCAGAGAGCACCCCAGTACTACCAGGCTATACCTCATATCATGCTTTTCGGCCCCAAAACCCGGATCAAACCACAAAAGGAGGGGGAATTTCCATATTTATCAAGGATATCCACACCTCCAGGTTAGTGGCATTGCACGAAGTATTGGAGACCATCCATGTGCAACTAACAGTGGGCAAGACTGCTTTTCAGTTTATAGCATCCTACAGACCACCCTCTTAAAGTCAGGAATCCCACTCGGCTTTCCTGAAAACATTGGAGAACATGAAGATCTCTCCGAACACCATTATATTGGGCGACTTCAACTACCCAAACATTGACTGGGAGCACTACTCAAGCCCCAGCACCTTAGCCCAAAGGTTCCTGGAAATTATAAACTCAAATGCTATGGAACAACTAGTCACCACTCCCACAAGAGGGGACAACATACTAGACCTGATCATTACCAACATGGGGACTCTATGCTCAACACCAGAAGTATATCCCTCATTGGTAAGATCAGACCATAAATTAATCTCACTGGATGTCCACATCCCGACCCCACCCCCAGCCCAGAAAACCACAGTGAAAAACTTCTCAAAAGCGAACTTCTCACTTCTCAGAACTGAAGTGGAATCCTTCAAGGCCCCAGGGCCAGTGGAAACTACGGCCCAAACTGCAGAATCCTATATAAATGCATTCTACGGACATCTCCAGGAATGCATGGATCACGCTATCCCAAACAAAACTAAGACCCAATCATCCAAAGGCAGGCGTCCAGTCTGGTGGACCCCTGCCATAAATAAACTGTACAACAGAAGAAGGAAGCTACTACATGATAGAGCAAAATCTCTAATAGGGAAGGCATCTCTGATCAGTACTAGCAAAAAATTACGATCCCTCATAAAATCCTCCAAGGCCAGCTTCGAGAGAAAAATTGCACAGGACACCAAAGACAATCATAAGGCTTTTTTCAGTTATGTTAGAAACCTGGGATGCAACTCCTAGACTTGTTCTGAGTTGATTCTAAGCGACAAAAAATACACTGAACCCACAGACATCGCCAATATCCTGGCAGACAGGTTCAGTGCAAACTTCTCCACCCCCTCCCCCCCAAAAGAGCAAGTATCTATCCCAGCAGAGGGCTGCCTCCCAAACATCTCTGATGCTCAGGTGAAGGCTGCCCTCTCCAAAGCAAAAAACACTGCTTCCATGGGACCAGATGGCGTCCCAGGTTGCGTCTTACATGAACTCCAAGAGGAACTAATCCCTCAAATAAAACAGCTATACAATCTCAGCCTCACTACAGGGTATGTGCCCACAGAATGGCGTACAGCAACAGTGGTCATACTCCACAAAGGTGGAGCCTCTACGGACCCTGGAAACTATCGCCCCATAAGCCTGACTGGCTTAGTCTGCAAGGCTATGAAGAGGATCATCATGGTGCTCATAAACAAAGACATTGGGGACCTACAGACACTAGATCCTACCCAGTTTGGCTTTGTCAAGGGCAGATCCTGCCTTTTGAACCTGGTTGACTTCTTCAAAACAGTCACCAAAGCCATAGATGAAGGGAAGGTAGTCCACACAGCCTATCTGGACCTTGCAAAGGCATTTGACACAATACCCCACTCGGGCATCATAGATAAGCTATCCAGCTTAAATATAAACCCCTATGTCACAAGATGGGTCACAAACTGGCTCAAAGATAGAACCCACAGAGTGAGAGTTGCTGGAGCCATGTCAGACTCGAAACCAGTCACAAGTGGCGTCCCACAGGGTTCTGTCCTGGGACCACTTTTGTTCGGTATATACTTTTCCGAGGTACAGGCAAATGTGGGAGGACTATGGCTCACCAAGTTCGCAGACGACTGCAAACTGGGTGCCATAATCAACTCTCCAGCTGACGCAAACATCCTTCAAAAAGGTCTCACAGAGATAGATAACTGGTGCCAGAGCCATGGTCTAAAGCTAAATGCCAAAAAATGTATAGTCATACCCTTTGGCAAAAACAATGTGCTCACAAATTACCACATAGGCGGAAACCCATTAAGTACAGAGAAAGTTATTAGGGACCTGGGGACCCAAGTTGATAGCAATCTCTCCTTTGAAAACCACATTGCCAAAGTGGTTAGAAAGACCTTCTACATAGCCCACCTCATCACGAAGGGTTTCACATCTAGATCAAGAGAGGTAATCGTGCCCTTTATTCATCCCTCATCAGGCCCATCATAGAATACAATGCCCCTTTTGGGATGTACCTTACCCGACACCTGCAGCAGTTAGAAAGACCCCAAAAGTATCTCACCAAGAGGATCAAGGGTCTCAAACAGATGCCATATGCTGCTCGGTTAAAAACTCCAGCTCTACTCAGTTGCATACTGCCTACTTCGAGGCGATCTATGCCTGACATACAAAGCTATGTCAAATCCAGAATTAATGGACATGCTCCACTTCAGTAAATCTAAATCCCTTAGAGCCACACGCTCGAGGGACTTGAACCTCAGCACAGAAATAAATAGAACTTGCTGGAGGGACAGGTTCATAACCCAGAGGCTCCCTTCACTCTGGAATAGAATTCCAGTTCACGTGAGGCAGAGCACCTCACTGAATCTCTTCAAGAAGAATCTCGATAGGTGGATGGGGGATCGTAGGTTTGTCCCAGGGATTACTCCCGTGTCACTATTAGACAGAGGCACAGTAAACTAAATCTTAAAGGGCACAGTATACTCAAATCAAGGGGTGGCGTAAGCCATACATAATCGGGCTAGGCTTATAATTGCCTCAGGGCAGATAGCCTAGTATGAACCTATGAACCTATGGTCAGGATCCAGAACCCTAGGGGTGACAGGGGAAGCCATCTCTGGCAAAGCATCAAGGCTTGTCATCCATGTCATCCCAGGCAGACAGATACTGGATCCCCTTGGAAAGACACCAGAAACTAAGCCAATTGTTGAAGTCAGTTCTTTTTTGTTAGTATTGTGGTATCATTCTTGGTGAAAGTAGGATGCTGCTTAGGGCTAGAGTCATACCTGCCTGGGACAAATACTCTTGAGAGCTCAATCATGTCTCTCTTCATATAGTCCAGGGAGGTACATCTCTAGTCATTCACACCAACATGGACAATGACAGTGGGCTGTGTTTGTTTATTGTTATGCCTAATGGACTGTGTTTTTGAGACACTGGTGTGCTGTCTACTGTGTGTGATGTGTTTGGTGTTGTGTGTGGAATGGTTGTGAGTGTGTTTGGGAAAAATAAATAGCCATACAAACCCAAAATGGCACTATGATATTAATTCATAAATATCTGAATTGGCATTTGGAAAAATAATACAAGTACAGTTCTGGAAGGTGGATAATACTGAATGTGAGAGATGACAGAGGCCAGGAAAATATATTGTTTGCATAGCTTCTGGAAAAACACCTTGATGATAAGAGACTGAAGTGACAGAGTAATTATAGGAGGGGATTTCAGTATTGTTCCAAACCAATATTAGTCAAAGCACATCCCAGAAAACTGAGATTACCTAGAGTTTAGAATACACTTCATTATTTTATAGCTGAACAAGTCCTTACTGAAATTTGAATGGCTGATCACCTGCCAGAAAGGGTTACTCATAGTTGGCTACCCAAGGCAATTTTCTAAGTAAAATAGATTGTTGATTGCTGGACAGGGTGATTTTAAGTAGTGTTTTACAAGTCAGTTCTCATCCAGGAACCCTTTTTGATCATAGTCAGGTTGTATTAGTGATTTTGGGTTATATAGCAAATGGAGAGGAGCCCCTTGGTGTTTTGAACATTTAATTCTTAGGGATGAGAAAAGCACCTCTAATTTCGGAAAATTATTCTGAAGTCATTGGAATGAGGGCAGACAATGGAGATATTCAATAAATTGGAGAATTCTAAATACTTTTTAAACATTACTGTGTCAAATACAAGATGAACAAGCTAAAGTAAATGTATTATAAATTACCTAAAGTGGAAAAACATCTTGTAAGGGAAGAATCTCTATATAAGAGGTTAGGATTTATTGATTCAGCCTTGAAGAGAGATATTATACAACTTAAGACACAATTCAGGGCTCTGCAATACATTTGGATAACAAGAAAGTGGGAAAGAATTAAAACCCTTTTGTGGAGAGTAATCTAGCATTTGACCATCACATGTATACAGTAGTGAGAAAATCATTCTATGTTGTGTAACTTATAAACAAAGGTGTGGCATCTAGATCCAAGGAAGTCATTGCTCCACTGTGTCTGGCATTCGTCAGACCTATTACTGAGTACAGTGCTCCCTTTGGTATATACCTATCCAGACATATCCAACAACTGGAGCATCCACAGAGGTTCTTCACTGAAAGAATACACTGCATAAGTAACATGTCCTATCCAGACTGTCTCAAGGCCCTATCTCTTTATTCTCTCTCCTACAAGCTGTTGAGGGAAGATCTATGCCTGGCATACAGGGCATTGTCAGACCCCACTATGATGAACCTCCTGCATATCTGCAAAATAAACCGCACCAGAATTACCCATTCTGAAAAGAATTGTCTCATGTATTTAATTATATAACTAAAAATAAAATTAGTGACCCCCACCTCAATGCGTCAAAAACAATTTTCATACATAAAACCAATTCGGATCCCCTTAACCCAGATAATTACAGACCAATAGCACTAATGAATGTGGATATGAAAGTTTTAACATCAATTATAGCATCGAGACTAAAGAAGGTTTTGATATATCTAATTTCTAAGGAACAAGCTGGATTTATGGCAACTAGACAAACCAGCGATAACACACTTACACTGCATAATATGATGACGTATGCTAAAAAAACAACTTTAATATCTATGCTCTTATAATAGATGCCCAGAAAGCATTTGATAGAGTAGACATAAATTTTTTGTTTGATGTGTTACCCTATTTTAACTTGCCCCAAGAATTCATTCAGATGCTACAAATATTATATAGTAATCCATACACTACGCTATACATCAATAGGACTTATTCTAACAGAATACAGATTAAAAATGGTACTCGTCAGGGTTGTCCCATGTCCCCTTATTGTTTAACCTATATCTAGAACCCTATTTTTATATATCAAGCAAAATTTGTATCATAATGCACCAATAATTTATAGGAATAAAATATTAATGTCAGCATTCACGATGATCTTATTATTTATTGTACAACCCCAATTTCAGACAGTGAAAAGATATTAAAGCTCATAAACGAATTTTCAGTAGTTTCTAATTATAAAATTAACTTACAGAAAACGAATATCTTCCCATTAAGAACCCCAAAGCCTTTTTCACTAATGGCCCTGATGGGGAAGTTAACATGTAAAGAAAATATTAAATATTTGGGTATCAACTTCTCTACGGATAATAAGGACTTTTATAACAATAATGTTAAACGAGTATGGGAACACATAATAGCTGATTGTGACAGATGGAAGAATTTAAAACTACCGGTATTAGCAAAAGTATCAATAGTGAAAATGAATATACTACCACGAATGTTATACATATTTAGGTCTGCCCAATTATCAATTTCAAAAACAGTTTTTAAACAAATGCATAAAGATCTAGCTAAATTTATCTGGAACCCAAAAGAAACTAGAATATCTTATGAGAAATTAATGACCCCTAAAACAAGAGGGGGACTTGAGCTACCAAATTTTGAAGCATATTATTTGATTGTAAACGCTAATAAAATTTTAAGAATTGCTAATTATGATGTAACGAATACAACATGGATACCAACTTGGGTGGTCTTGAATCATAAGCATATTTTGGATAGGAAAATAAATCCTAAAGCATTGCCCTTTATGGACAAAATCAGTCTGATAAAATATGGGGTCATGGACCACATAATAACCTGTGTCTCATCTTTGCAAACTTTATTTCAGTCCGTAGATTTATTGCAATATATGATGGTTCTTCAACCTTTCAATAGGAATCCTAATTTTAAACTAAATAATCAGCTGATCGATCTCAGCAAATTTCCATTAATACTTAATCTGACTCTATTTGATGTTTTTAATAAACTTGACTTATCGGCTTTACAAATTAGACAGGAAATGAATCTACCTAGAAGTTACATTGCTATAATGAGACAAGTTAAAGAACTTGCCTTGAGTTACTTTAGGAATTTTAAACCTGCAGCCGGATTTGTGGATAAGTGCTCTGAATTGTGGCAAGCTATCCAACAAGACACTAAATTTATAGCAACTGCATATAAATTAATTAAGGATTTGAAATTTCAGGACAAAATTTTGCTTTCAGAGTATTGGGTAAAAAAAGTGACAGTAACAGACAATCAGATATTAAAAGCAATTGATATAACTAGGAAATCAGTTTCTTTTCAAAAACTGATGTACACGCAATTGATGATTTGGAACAATGCATATTACACACATCTTAGATTACATAAATTTAACCCTAGGAATTCTCCAATTTGTCCATACTGTGCAGATCAAACAGCGGATCTTCTTCATATGTTCTGGAGTTGTAAATGCATATATAAACTTTGGAACTCTCTTAAAGTACAACTGCAAAAGATGGGTTATCAAAGTTCTACACTGTCATGGGAATTTATGATTCTACACATTCCTCCAAGAGAGCTTTCCAGATCGCAAACTATTATTTGTATGAATATTTTTTGCTGATGAAACTCTATATAGCCACAAATTGGCTAGAACCACATAAGACATCATGGAATAATTTTAAGCTTGTGGCTATAAAGCATATACTAGCACATAAATTACTTCTGAAACAAACTAACAAAAATATTAATAACCCGAAAATATGGGAAAAGGTCTTCAATATTATATTAGCATGATACTGATTTTAGGAATATATTAAATATAGGAAGCATTTCATGTAGATATTGTATAAATGGTTTGTAGTAGTTATAGTGTATTATGTGTGTGATGTTTATTGTATTTTTGTAATGTTTTTGGAAAATATATTTCAATAAAAATTTATTATGGAAAAAAAAAAAGAATTACCCATTCTAAAGACCTAAACCTTGCCTACACTATAAATAAGACCTGCTGGTGAAACAGGTATTTATCCCAGAGCCTACCCTGTCTCTGGAACAGTTTCCCCATCCATGTAAAGCAGAGTTCCTGCCTAACCCAATTCACCTGCAACTTGGACATTTGGATGGGGAACAGGAAATTCATCCCTGGCTTGCCACCTATGTACTAATGGGCAAGGGCAGCCTGTAAATGGCTCATCTTCCAGGCCCCGGCTTGTAAATGTTTCATCTCCTAAGCCCCTGCTTACACTTATCAATTTTATCAGCAATTGTCAGAGATTTGGGATGCATGGCTAGGCTTAAAGTGGTTGTTTACCTAGCAAACACCTATGAACCTATAACAAGATAACATCCATTAGAATATTAGTGAGGAATTTTGTAGAATAGAGAGCTGAGGCAGCAATACTTGGACTAAGAAGTGGAGATGCTATAATTACTCATGATTTAGTTGCAATTAATTGTATTATGACAACCTGTTTGTGAACTGCCTATAGCTCACAGATGAATGAACCTTAGCCGAATGCCTAAGTTTTTGAACCACTGTGACCTGTCTACCCTATCAAGAGATGACCACATTAATCTTGCTTGTCCAACATATGCAAGGCTATAAACTCTTTAAAGCCAGGGAAGGCTCCAGGGCCAGTTGGCATTATTGTGGAATTTTATATGAAATACAATTTTCTTTTTGCCCTGCATCTCCTGAACTTGTATGTCGAATCTGAAAAAAATGGTAGCCTACCTGACCGTATGACAGAGGCCAGAGTAATTGTTTTGCTAAACAAGTAAAGATCTATATGACCTAATCTCATACAGACCAATTTTGTTACTTCCAGTAGACAGCAACATGTATGTCAAGATTTTTTCCTCCTTGTATGAACCTTGTTTACATAAAATGATACAGAACAGGCAACAAGGATTTAGTAAGGTAGGATTTAAGTCAGGTAGGAGGCACAGATTTAGTATGGGTCTGGCTTAATAAGGTCTTGTTTCTCTGACCCGCGACCAGTATTTTCAAATGCATTTTGTTCATTGGAATGGATTTCTTATGGTAGACTTTAACCTTCTATTATGTACCCCAAGACTTCATAATAAAATCCATCTACTTTAATGTTCATAGGTTCATAGGTTCATAGGTTCGTACAAGGCTATCTGCCCTAGGGCATTTATAAGCCTAGCCAGAGTGTGTGTGGCTTTCACCACCCCTTAGGATGAGAATACTATGCCCATTTAGGGTTTAGTTTACTGTGCCTCTGTTTAGTAGTGACACAGAGATGACCCCCGGGGTAAACCTACGATCTCCCATCCACACGTCAAGACTTCTCTTGAGTAGAGTTAGTGAGGGGCTCTGCCTAACATGGATTGATATTCTGTTCCAGAGTGTAGGGAGCCTCTGGGTTATGAATCTGTCCCTCCAGCACATCCTATTTATTTCTGTGTTGAGGTTTAAGTCTCTTACTCTCGTGGCTCTGATGGATTTGGATTTTTTGAGGTGGAGCATGTCCATTAATTCCGGATTGGACATGGCCTTGTACATTAGGCACAGGTCACCTCTGAGTAGGCGGTATGCGACTGAATAGAGCTGGAGGTTTTTCAGTCGGGCAGCATATTACATATGTTTAAGACCCTTTATCCTCTTGGTGAGGAACTTTTGGGGTCTTTCCAACTGCTGCAGGTGTCGGGTAAGATACATCCCAAATGGGGCATTGTACTCAATCATTGCCCTAATAAAAGATGAGTACAGGGGCACAATGACCTCTCTTGATCTATATGTGAAACCCTTCATGATAAGGTGGGCAATATAGAAGGTCTTCCTAACCACTTTGGCAATGTGAGTGTCAAATGAGAGGTTACTGTCAACCTGGGTCCCTAGGTCCCTGATTACCTCTTCCGTATTTAATGGATTACCACCTATGTGGTAATTTGTGGGTACCTTGTTTTTCCCAAAGGGTATGACTATACATTTTTTGGCATTAAGCTTAAGGCCATGGCTCTGGCACCAATTATCCGTTTCTATGAGTCCTCTCTGAAGGATGTTTGTGTCTGCTGGAGTATCAATTATGGCGCCCAGTTTGCAGTCATCTGCGAACTTTGTCAGCCACAATCCTCCTATGTTTGCCTGTACCTCGGAAAAATAAATGCCAAACAAGAGGGGTCCCAGGACTGAGCCCTGTGGGACACCACTTATGACTGGCTTAGAGTCTGACATAGCTCCAGCAACTCTGACCCTGTGAGTTCTGTCCTTGAGCCAGTTTACAACCCATCTTGTGACATATGGGTTTACATTTAAGCTGGTGAGTTTGTCTATGATGCCCGAGTGTGGTATTGTGTCAAAGGCTTTTGCAAGGTCAAGGTAGGCTGTGTGAACTGCCTTACCTTCATCAATGGCCTTAGTGACGGTTTCAAAAAAGTCGACCAAGTTCAAAAGGCAGGATCTGCCCTTGACAAAGCCAAATTGGGTAGGATCCAATGTCTGTAGGTCCCCAATGTCTTTGTTTATGAGTTCCATAATGATCCTCTCCATAGCTTTGCAGACCAGGCTCATCAAGCTTATGGGGTGGTAATTTCCAGGGTCCGTAGAAGCACCACCTTTGTGAAGTGGGACCACTGTTGCCGTACGCCACTCTTTGGGTACGTATCCTGTAGTAAGGCTAAGATTAAACAGCAGCCTTATGTTTGGGTTTAGTTCCTGTTGGAGTTCATGTAGCACACAGCCCGGGACACCGTCCGGTCCCATTGATGCTGTGTTTTTAGCTTTAGAGAGGGCGGCTCTCACCTGGGCATCTGAGATGTTAGGGAGGCTACACTCTGCTGGGATAGTTATTTCTCCTTTTGGGGGGGAGGGGGAGGAGAAATTTGCACTGAACCTATCTGCCAGGATGTTGGCAATGTCAGTGGTTCAGTGTATTTATTGTCATTTTGGACTAACTCTGAGCATATCTGGGAGTTTCCACCCAGGTTTCTAACATAGCTAAAGAAGGCCTTGTGATTGTCTTTTGTGTCTTTTGCGATTTTTCTCTCAAAGTTGGCCTTGGATGATTTTATGAGTGATCGTAGTTTTTTGCTAGTACTGATCAGAGATGCCTTCCCATTTAGGGATTTTGCTCTGTCATGTAGTAGCTTCCTCCTTCTGTTGTAAAGTTTGTTTATGGCTGGGGTCCACCAGACCAGGCACCTGCCTTTGGGGGAATGGGTCTTGGTTTTATTTAGGATTGCATGATCCATGCATTTTTGAAGGTGCCCATAGAAGGCATTTGCAAAGGATTCAGCAGTGTGGGTTGTAGTTTCCGCTGGCCCAGGGACCTTGAAGGATACCACTTCAGTCTTAAGAAGTGTGAAGTTGGCTTTTGAGAAGTTCTTCACTGTGGTCTTTTGTGCAGGGGGTGGGGGCGGGATGTGGATTTCCAGTGAGATTAATTTATGGTCTGATCTTACCAATGAGGGATATACTTCCGGTGTGGAGCATTTTGTCCCCATGTTTGTGATGATCAGGTCTAGTATATTGTCTCCTCTTGTGGGAATGGTGACTAGTTGTTCCATCGCATTTGAGTTTATGAATTCTAGGAACCTTTGGGCTAGGGTGTTTGGGCTTGAGTAATGTTCTTAGTCTATGTTTGGGTAGTTGAAGTCTCCCAATATGATGGTATTTGGAGAGACATTCATACTCTCCAGTGTCTTCAGGAAGGCTGTGTGAGTTTCCTGAGTTTGAGAGGGTGGTCTGTAGCATGCTACAAATTGTAAGGTAGTTTTGCCTATGGTTAGTTGCACCTGGATGGTCTCCGATGCTTCGTGTGTTGCCACTAACCTGGAGGTGTGGGTATCTTTAATGAATATGGATACTCCCCCTCCTTTTGTGGTTCGGTCCATGTTTTGGGGCCGGAAAGCATGATATGAGGTAAAACCTGATAGTGCTGGGGTGCTTTCAGGAGCCTTGAACCAGGTTTCAGTCACTGCACAGACATCGATGTTCTCCATACTGAGGAGAGCTTTGAGGGCATGCATCTTGAGGTTTAGACTTCTGGCAATGAGCAGCATTACCCTTATTTTTTTTCCACATGTGTTTTCTAGGGAGGTAGGTTTGTCATTTGAGCCTTGCCTAAAAAAGGCACTATGGGGGTGGCAAGAGCCTTGGCCAATATCCGGAAGCCCAGGGGTGACAGGTGCAAGACATCCCTTGCGAAGCAGCGTGGCTTGTCGAGCATGTCATCCTAAGCAGACAGACATTGGATCCCCTTTGAATGACACCAGTAATTAAGCCAATTGTTAAAACTGATCATTTTGTCTTTGTACTGGGGCATCATTCTTGGTGAGGGTAAGATGCTGCTCAGCGTCAGGGTTATACCGGCCTGGGCTACATAATCAGAGAGCTCCTATATGTCTCTTTTCATGTAGTCCAGGGAGGTACGTCTCAGGTCATTCACACCAGCATGTACAATGACTGAGTCATATTTGTACTTGCTGTGGAGTGACCTGAGTGCTTGTGTTATGTGGCGGATTCTAGCTCCCAACAGGCAGCTTACTGTGACCCTATCCTTGTTCAGTCTGGTGAGCGGGACGTCAGTGTGTCTGACTATGGAGTCAACTATTACAAGTGTGTCTGGCATGTTGCTTGGCCTTAAGGGCTGTGACTGTTTAGCACACTGACTTTGTGAACTATGTGTTGCATGTGCTATGTCTTGAGGTGGCGGTTGCTTGGGTGTCTGCTTTGGAGGCCTCTGTTGTTTTGGTAGATTTTTAATCAGCGCCTCCGAGTATGTTTTTGTGTGTTTATGTGTTTGGTTTGTAGTTGTGATAGTTCTATGTGAGACTGGGTTTGTGGTGTGCGTGGTTACCTTCTCCTCCTGCCTGGTCTTGCCAGTACTGAATTGAGAGAGCTCAGCCTCCAGTTTGGCTATATAGTTGCATCTCTCGCATATATTTGTATTTGTTGGGAGGAGGAGAGGGTTGTCTGTGTACATGAGGCAATTGTAACATTGCCTCAAGATTCCCAGATTCACCAGCTGAACAGGAGAGGATGCCAGCAACTGACCCTTCGACATGCTAGAATAGTAAAAAAGATTGCTGTGTAACTGAGTCAGAAAGGATCTATAGGAAAATGGGTACTCAAGGGAATTTAGGTGAAATAAGTACTTTCTTTTCTTTAATAGTGCTTTACCTGTTTAAAAAAATGCTTTAGGAGTAAGTACTGAGCTTTTCAGTTAGAGAATAGGCTGTTTAGATTGCAAGTAGAGCAGTTCTAAGGCAAAAATTGAAGAGTAGACTTTACGGAGCCAGAAATAGTTTAAACTTGATTAACCGGCGCTGCCCGATGCTGCTCTATGAGCAACTTTGCGCTAATTCATGCTAATTCGCGCTAAAACGCGCTAAAGCGTGCAAAAGCGGGCTTTATAGCAGGGGGTTGAAAAGAGCCAGGAATTGGCCCAAAATGGCCAATAAACTACAAGTTGCTGGGCTGGAACCAATCCTCTAGGGACAAATAGGTTGCTCAGTGCTCCCCAAACCAGTGTGTGTAATAACAGGATTCTTTCATACCCTATTAATTAGTCTAGGGGTACTAGGCAGGGCTGCCCCCTGTCTCTTATACTAGTCATTATAGCTCCAGATACACTGACATCTTATTTGGAGAAAGAAGTGGCTGAATTTGTCATGCCTGCAGAATTTGTGAAACCTGCTGTTTGGTTCACAGATGATGAGTTAAAATGGATGTGAGATCCTTTAGGGTGGTATCAGTGATTTTGAATCTACCGAGCAGATTTATTTATATATCTGGATTAAAGATAAACAAATCTAAAAGTGTTTTATTTCCCTTGAATAAGGCTTGTGTGGATACTCTTGGGACAGTCACTTCAATTGAAGGTAGGCAAGTGTCCAAATGGTGTAAATATCTTGGAACTATTATGACACACCCTTTATTTCATATGATGGATGACAACTGTAAGGAATTTTTTTATAGTTAGGGATCAATTGACAGTTTCTAATCACATAAAGCTCTCTTTCTTGCAGAGAATTGAGGCCATTAATATTTTGCTTTTATTTAGACATTTACCTGAAGTTGCTAAATCTCCATGGGTTGACAAATTTCAAAACTCAGTTTTTTAGTATTTATGGCATAAACAGGTTCCTACGATTAATAGATGCAAGCTCTCCCAACAGAAACTTTAGGA
The DNA here is from genome assembly GCF_019279795.1 of Protopterus annectens. Taxonomy (NCBI): domain Eukaryota; kingdom Metazoa; phylum Chordata; order Ceratodontiformes; family Protopteridae; genus Protopterus; species Protopterus annectens. The sequence continues at coordinate 269,806,550 of NC_056744.1, read as the reverse complement.
TGGTCTAGGAGTCCCTACATTTTGAGCTGCATGCAAAAGCATCAGTGGAATGGCAATTGCTGACTGTTAGGTCTAACCCTAGACCAGTGTAGTTTTGGACAGAGGTGGAGGTTTTATTTTGCCTCAATGCCTCCTCTAAGATCAAGGATGCCAACAAGATTTGGGACAAGGAGGTATGGAAAACTAATAATTTAATTAATGTTCCTTCTCATTCCAAGAGAAATGTCTGTACTTAGTAGTAGATTGTGGTTTAATAGGAAGTTTGCTATAAATCAGGAGACCCTCATGTGAAGAAGTTGGATTACAGCAAATAGCATACATTAAAGATATCTGAGATAAACATTTTGTACAGTTAGATAGGGAAGATACCTTACAATTGTGGCATTTTTGCAATTGTCATGTTTATTATGATCTATGGAAATAAAGAAATTGATAATACAGCCATGTGAGAATCAGCCTCCAAAATTCTCAAAAAGCTTTGCTGGGATACAATCTTATCAATAAAAAGTACCTGAATTGTATAAAGCACTTATTCAAATACATTGTAAGTTTATGATAACTTAGCAGAATCTTGAGGAAAGGGATGCACTTTAAGTCTTCTGGGCAAGTCTGGGCCATGATATTTTAAAGTATGCACCATACACATTTACATTACACTGTAAATTTTATCTATTTTAAGATGTCACACTCATGGTAACACTTTCCCCTTAGATTATAGTACATAAATTTGAGGACACACACACAGACTGTTGGAGGTACAAGACCACTAATGCTAATCATTACCATATGATTTGGATTTGCCCCTCTGTTATCCCCATGTTGTAGAGGTTATACCACTCATTATGCTGGGCAGCACAGTGTTCTACACCTAATATACATGATGACTTGTGCTGGCTTTTGGGAATCACACATAGTGAGGCTAAGATCCCTCAAGTCCTTTGGATGGTCATTAGGATTGCAGTGGCCTCAGTTTTAGGTGTCTTTTTTAAATTTTGGAACAAAATTGATGTGGATTGGAGCAAAGAAGTGATCATTAACTTTTATAGATATGTGAACATTATGAATAGAAAAAATATATGTTTTGTAGCACATTTCATATTTCACTGTTGTTGGATGCTTAAGTTGTTTGAATATTAGTGTGTTATCTATGTTTCCTTATCTTATTTTACGGGTTGTGGTTCATTGCTATGGTTCACATGTTTATGGTTTATCTCAACAAACTTTTGATGTTGCTGAAACTAAATAAAATAAAATAAAAATAAGAAAATGGTGCATATTGTCTACCTGGACCTGCCTAAAGCATTCAATACAATACCGCACTCAGGTATAGATGACAAACACAGAAAATTGGGAATAATTCTCCACATGACTCACTAGATTGTTAGCTGGCTCTCAGACAGGACCCAAGAAGTCAGGATTGGTAAGACCACCTCCACTAAGAGATTGGTCATCAGCAGGGTACTTCAGTGCTCTGTGCACTGTGCTGGGGCCACTCCTATCTAGCATCTATGTCTCGGATGCAAAGGCTAATGTCACAGGCATTTGGCTGACCAAGTTCACAGATGACTGCAAACTGAGAGCTATCATAGATTCCCCATGGCACAAACATCTTACAAGAGGGTCTATGACAGACAAATGACTGGTGCCAAAGTCACAGATTAAAGCTCAATGCCAAGAAATGCATGATAGTGCCTTTTGGTAAAACAGCTACCAAGACTAATTACTCCATCAATAAGGCACCGCTAAGCGCTGACCCAGTAGTCAGGAATCTGAGAACATATATCAACAGCAATCTGGCCTTTGACCATCATGTGGCCAAGATAGTAAGAAAATCATTCTGTCACCCAACTTATCAGTAAGGGCATGGCATTCAGGTCAAAGGACGTCACAGTGCCACTTTATTCAGCCTTTAAATGTCCCCCTTTGGCGCATGCATGACCAGACACATGCAGTAGTTGGAATGTCCACAAAGGATCCTTACCAGGAGAATCCAGGGTATACACACATTGTCCTATATCTATCACCTTAAAGCCTTGTCTCTGTATTCGGTCTCCAGCAGGTTACTGATAGAACCACAAGATCTAAGAATTTATATTTTGCTTGTGACATAAATAGGACATGTTGGCAAGACAGATATGTGTCTCAGAGGATCCTTATTCTCTGAAACAGGCTTCCATCCATTTGAATAAGAGCCCATCCTTAACCCTAACTCTTGATGAGTACTTCATAAGGTGGACCCTGATTTTGCAAAATCTCACCAAGGCAACACTGATATATAGACTGCATTTTATATAGCATATATCGTGCATAGACGTAGGTTCAGAAATAAAAAAAATAGTTGGTTGCGCAAGTCTCAGCATAAAAAAGTGTCCAATCCTGGTAGGTAAACTGGTGCCAGGACTGGAAAAAAATAACAGTGTAGAAACTTCAAGCCATGGAAACATTCCTAAAATGGGGCTAGACCAGACCCAGGGGGAGGATGCCCCCCCCCATTGTAGAAGGAAGTAGCAGTCCATGAAAATCACAAAAACTGACAGTCCAAAAAAGAGCTATAAAGATGATAGATTGTCTAATGAGGATAAGAAAGCATGCTTTGTTATGCATTGCATTTCTGGATACAAGCTATACAAAAACATTAAGAGAGTAGTTAGAGGAAAGAAAAATATTTGTACAGGAAAAATCTGTGTTCATTAATACAACATAGTCATGAAAAACATTATATAGATCAAAACTCCTTGTATTATCTGGAAAAAATAAGTAGTTGAGGAAGTGTGACAACATGAAGAACAAAATCTAGAGATTTTTGAAAGGCATAAAAAGGGAAACATGAGAAAGAAAGAGAGATTTGATAGGTGGAATATTTATGCAAAAGAGAAAGCTAAACTAATCATACAAAAAGCAGCTCCAAAGATATTTGAAGAGAAATACAGGCAAAGACACCCAACAATCAGTCCCCAAGTAAGGAGAAACAGGAAGAGTGGGCGAGATCTGAATAAGAAATTTGGACATAGGAAAGAAAAAAACCCAGATTTACTAATCTTCCATGCAGGACTAAGCAACAGCCATTTAGGAGCAGGATGGCAGCGCCCATGCATGTTAATGAAGGCATGCTGCCTGAGCTTCTAATCTTACACAGAGCATGTAAGAGTGCAGGGGGTGTGTCTGAGAGCAGAGCTCTCAGAATATACATGCCCCCACAATGAAGAACAGCAGAAAGGCCAAACGAATGAGCAAGACCGCTCATAGGTGTCCGCATACCCCCAGCAACATCCCCCATGTATACAACAGCCATAGTAAATACAAAAAAAATAAACATACCATTATTTTTTATGAATCCGATTAAAGCTAACCATAGGTGCGCGGGTTTGCCCATCGCTTAGCTACGATTAATGCAGCTTAAATGGCTGAAGAGGATAACAAGGAAAATATATTCAAATGCAGCAGTATAGCAATAGTGTAGTGGGCAGAGCATTCACCTTATGAGCAGGCATTCCCGGCTCTAGTCCTACTGCAGCACATTACATTTTCCATGTCAAATCACATTATGACCAATATTTTAGTTGCATAACCTACTAAATAACATATATTTGTGAACTGGAGTACTGCATTAAATGCAGATGTGAGGTGTCAGTGTCATAATGTTGCAAAGTCCGCAGATAATCACATGAGCCCCATGCAGTATATGTACTTAGGAATCATGGATACAAATGGAAGGTAAAATATGTAATGAATGATAACCCCATACAGCTTCCAAATCCCACTCCTTCCCAAGAACCATTAGATATTACTGTCAAAATTAGTGCAGTTGTAAGCGGGAGTAAGCACTAGTAAGCAAGTGTAAGAACCAATAAGCAGTAGTAAGCATATTTAAGCACTAGTACATGAGTTTAAGCCCATTTGCATGGGGTAAGCAAGGCCTACATTGGTTAAGCAATATTGAAGCTAACTCTCTGTAAGCATATGTAACCGGAGTCTAGTATTGCTTACCCTCACGCAAACCTGAGCAAACCCAGTTACAATTGCTCAAAAGTGCCTTAATCACTCTGTATCCAATGGCCATTGTTCTGCCCAGCAACAAAATAAACAGTCTTGCAGGTCTTGAACCCAGGACCCTATACACTATAGTCACAGTAGTTAACCACCAAGCCATCACAGCAATACGGAACAGTGAGGTATCACCAAACAAATCCTCACTATAGTAAAATCAAACTGAACCTGTGAAAGGAATCAGTATACAGTCATATGTTCTATAACCCACTACATAACATAAATATGTGAACTGAGGTACAGCAGTAAGCCCAGATGTGAGGTGTAATTGTAATAGAGTGTTGAAGTCCCTGATAAAACACAAGGACCCCATACAGTGTACATACACATGAATATTGGATACCAGACATACATATGTAAGATGTAATGAATAATACATCAATGCCAAAAATAAAATATAATGCAAAGTCTATTGTAAGCAATGATAAGGATTGCACAGGCTGGCTTAGGAGGTGTAAACAATGTGTAGGCCAGCTAACTCAATGTGCCCAGTGGTATACCCCTTTAAATAATGCCAACCTTAGGTAAGCAGGTTTGCCCATAGCTTAGCCTTTTCAAAACCAGCCAATCACGGCAAAATGCAGGAAATCGGTCCTACTTAAATGCAACAGGCAAGAATACATCTCATAACTGGTTGTAGCTTCCTCTTGCAGGCACCATGGCAGAAAGGGGAGAAGGTGTGTGCTTCCGGGTGCAGCACTGGGGCATCCAGGAGTCCAGAGTCATGGCAGGACAACTTGTCAAAGACCATGAGCAGAGACAGCTGCAGGGCCAGTACCAGGGTTCCCAATATAAGTTGGAAGCCTGGGACCATCTCGACCGTGAACTCACCAGTGCCACTGGCATACCCTGAACTGATGCGCAGGTCAGGCTTTACTATGCCAACCTTGAAGCAGCGTAAGGGGGACCTCTTGAAGCAGTGGATCCAAGAGGCTAGAATGGCAGGGGCTGTCCCAGCTGTGTGTAAGTATCAGTTCACTATGTGTGTAATAATTGCCAGCCCACGTATATCATGGATAGGTATGGCTAAATATTCCTCTTATATACTCCACAGCTGCAAGTGAGCGGGCCATGAACCAGGAAGCCTATGGCTGTCGCCTGGAGAGGTTGTGATGTGAGGCAGGTTAGTAATATTCTTGCATGTACTGTCATAGAAAATAAATCTAAACGTATTGTAAATTAATTGCCAGTATAAAACCTGTATTGTTTAAGACAAGTACTGCATACACCGGAGAATATGGCAGGAAGAGCCTCATATAGTTTGCATGTAAATAGAAGCATAATAGCCTGACAGTAAAGGTCTAACTGCTGGACTGCATGTATATACTCTGGTATCATATGGTAATGTAGATTTGCATTCACGTAATAGTACTGTTGTATTAAGCACTGTTACCCACACTGTGCACCATAAACAGAATGTAAAGGAATGCCCGTATATGACTGGTGTAATCCCCAGAGGTCATTTAGTACAACTGAGAGACACATAGACAGAAAACAGTCAAAAGTCCAAAAAGAAAATACAAATAGCACATGCAACTAAGATGTGAACTGTTGTATTTTTAGCACACGCAGCCATGGTTTGAATCCTGGCAGTGGTAGTAATCTGCATACAGAATCATACCCCACAACTGTACAGATATGTTCAGAGTGTCCAGTAAAGTGACCCATATCTGTTGCCTGTCAACCTGACCCCCTGGGAAATCAGTGGGATTATCCCAGATGTATAGGCAGCAAACAACAAATACAACTGATTAACACACATCTATGAGAACAAAGCTGGCACACTAGTAACTCCCCAAAACCTTTTGAGAGTAAGAAGCCAAGTTTGTCCCATTTACAGCTCTATGTTGTGAAGCTGTGGCCAGAGTGTGTACAGTAACAGAGTGAGATGAATGTGCATAATAGTAATGTGGAATCTGGTACTATGTGTGGCAACATTCAGGTAGTGCTAAGAAACATTTCTCCCACAGGTCTGTCAGATATGAACACTGTGCCCAGAAATACAAAAATGATACCCTGTACTGGTACTGTTTACTTTGGTATTATATGGCATTGTGACTGATGCAGTTGCTCTAAATAATAAGGTATTACTCATCACTTTTGCCCACACTGTCCTACAAAATATAACTGTCTAGGACATCCTGTATAAGAGTGTTGTAATACAAGGTCAGAATGGAAAGGCACAGGAGAATTATAAGAAAGAAATCAGATAGGAGATATACAGCAATATCTATATAGCACACACAACTTTGATGGACAGTATTTTAGTTGTAGCAGACAGCCATGGTCTGAATCCTGGGAGTGGAAGTAGGCTGCATACAGAATCATACCTCACAACTGTACAGATAAGACTAGAATATCCATTATATGGGCCCATATCTGCTGCCTGTCACCCTGTCCCCCGGGAAGTCAGTGGGATGATCCCAGATGTTTAGGCAGCAAGCAGGGAATACAACTGATTGTCACACATATATGAGAACAAATCTCACTCTAGCAACTCCCAAAACTGTTATGAGAGTAATAAGCTAAGTATGTCCTATCTACACCCCCATGTTGTCAAGCTGTGACCAGAGTGTGTACAGTAACAAAGTGAGATGTATGTTAATAATACTAATGTGTAATCTGGTACTTTGTGTGGAAACATTCAGGTAGTGTTAACAAACATTGCACCCACAGGTACATTGGATACTAACACTGTGCTGAGAAATAAAAAGCTTGATACACTGTACTGGTACTGTTTACTCTGGTATTGTATGGAATTGTGAGTATTGCTGTTGCTCTGAATAATAAGGTATCACTGATCACTGTCACCCACACTATGCTACATAATATAACTGTGTAGGAAAGCCTGTATGCGAGTGTGGTAAGTCACTAAAGGTTGAAGAGGGCAATAGTGTAGATATGTCCCAGTTCACCTGCATGTTGTCAAGACATGGCCAGAGTCTGTGCAGAAAGAGATGGACAGGTATGTGCACAACATCAACCTGGAATCTGGGAGTATGTGTAGAAACAGTTAGTTAGTGTTAACAAACATTTCCTCCACAGGTATACCAGGTAAGAGGTGTATACTGAAGGTAAAACCAGTTCATGTATAAATGTGATGACAGCCATATCACTGTCCAAACTAAGGCAATAGGGTAGTCAAGTAATACTTGTAAGGTACAGATAAAACAGCACTGACTAGGAAAGTAATGTGAACTACAGGACTATACTAGTTGTTAACTGACATCTCCCCCCTCCCCCCACCATATCTCCAACATTAAACTAAATACCCACCTCAACCGGTATGTAATGACTTCACTGTTCTATTGGGACATATGTCCTATTGATTGATAATTATTGAAATCTGTTTCTAAGCATGTGCTATGTTGAAATACTCCAACATTGGTGGCATGGTGCCATTAGTGTACCTACATGCTGTTGTTATTACCACTGTGGTCCCATATATGCATGTGTTCCATTTGCTATGCAACTGTTTTATATCTGGTTTCTGGGTTAATGGAAATATCTTATCTATGCATGCTGTTATACCTAACCCTGGAATGTGTTGACTGTTACTAACCCACATATGTTGATACACCATAAACACCATAGCATGTATGGGAATGCAGGTCCCAGTGAACCTACCTGTCTCACCTCAGTTGGTTGTGGCACCAGGCACCAGCACCAACTCCTCATTCATTGGTCCTGCACCACCTTCGGGTGGAACTGCCTTAGGGGATGAGGCTCCCCCCCCCCCAGGAGCGGGTGTGGACAGGAAGCTGTCACCCGTCACCAGATCTTGGTTGTGGTGTGTAGAGAGCTCGATCAGCAGTTTGGAGATCTTTTACGCCAGCTCGAGGGCCAAGTGTCATGACTAGAGGGTTAACCTCACTCTCAAACTCAGCCCCCAGCACAGCCACCTTCAGGGCTGTGAAGGTGCAGTGGTGACTGCCCATGGAAGGGGATCTCAGTCCCACTGTTACCACTAAGGGGCTCATGGGCTTCCGATTTCCCAACACCCCTCCCCATCAATGTGTTTACCCCCACATGTGTCCTATACTGCTCTGTATGTGTCTTCTTTGTCTTGTCTGTTAACCTACCCAACCTACTTCCCTAGATATACCTACCATCCCTCCCCAACATCCCACTCTCACCAGAAAAAAAATGGCAATCCATTTCTAAAAATAAATCTGGCCCCGTACATAGCTGTCAAATTTGCATGTGTCCACTGGACAGATGTAATCTGGTCTAATTGGCATCACAACATATTAATGATGTACTCACACCTCTCTCAGGGGTTTGAGTGTCCAAATCTTCCTCCAAAGTCAGTGTATAAACACAACTGCTGCTGTAGAAGAAATAGGCAGCTTTGGACCTTCCCTACACCCTCCTGCACATCTTTAGTTATTTCCCCTACTGTCTTTCCTTCTTTGTGCCCATTTTTCACCACTTTCCTATCAACCCTTTTTTCTTTTCTTTAAAGAAATTAGCACGGGGTAAGCGGGAGTAAGCACTTTTAAGCAGCAGTAAGTGGGTTTAAGCCTGTTTGCATGGGGGTAAGCAATGCCTACACAGAAGCTAACTGAGTATAAGAAACTGTAACCAGAAGTTAGCAGTGCTTACCTCCATGCAAACCCATGCAAACCAGTTTACAACTGCTTAAAAGAGATTTAATCACTCTGTATCCAACAGCCCTTGTTCTGCCCAGCAACAAAATAAACAGCCTCTGCAAGGCTCGAACGCAGGACCCTGCACACCATAGCAATTTATCACTAAGCCATATCAGATATATATAACCCTGATGTTTTCACAAACATATCATCCAGCACAGTCAATCATGATGTGCAGTGGATTAGCAAGGAGGAAGTAAGGATAGCTATGAAGAGGATGGAGAACGGAAAGGCTGTTGGTCCAGATGACATACCTGTGGAAACATGGAGGTGTTTACATGAAATGGCAGTGGAGTTTTTAACTAGATTGTTTAATGAAATCTTGGAAAGTGAGAGGATGCCTGAGGAATGGAGAAAAAGTGTTTTGGTACCGATTTTTAAGAATAAGGGTGATGTCCAGAGCTGTAGTAACTACAGAGGGATTAAACTGATCAGTCATAGCATGAAGTCATGGGAAAGAGTAGTGGAAGCTAGGTTAAGAAGGGAGGTGATGATTAGTGATCAGCAGTATGGTTTCATGCCAGGAAAGAGCACTACAGAAGTGATGTTTGCTCTCAGAGTGTTGATGGAGAAGTACAGAGAAGGTTAGAAGGAGTTGCATTGTGTCTTTGTGGATTTAGAGAAAGCATATGACAGGGTGCCTAGAGAGGAGCTGTGGTATTGTATGAGGAAGTTGGGAGTGTCAGAGAAGTATGTAAGAGTGGTACAGGATATGTACAAGGGTAGTGTGACAGCGGTGAGGTCTGCGGTGGGAGTGACGGATGCGTTTAAGGTGGAGGTGGGATTACCTCAAGGATCAGCTCTGAGCTCTTTCTTATTTGCAATGGTGATGGACAGGTTGACAGACGAGATCAGACAGGAGTCCCCGTGGACTATGATGTTTGCAGATGACATTGTGATCTGTAGTGAGAGTAGGGAACAGGTGGAGAAGACCCTGGACAGGTGGAGATATGCTCTAGAGAAAAGAGGAATGAAGGTCAGCAAGGTTAAGACAGAGTATGTGTGTGAATGAGAGGGAGGACAGAGGAATGGTGAGGATGCAGGGAGTAGAGGTGGTGAAGGTGAATGAGTTTAAGTACTTGGGATCAACAGTTCAGAGTAATGGTGAGTGTGGAAGAGAGGTGAAGAAGAGAGTACAGGCAGGATGGAGTGGGTAGAGAAGAGTGTCAGGAGTGATTTGTGACAAACGAGTACCAGTAAGAGTGAAAGGGAAAGTCTACAAGAGGGTAGTGAGACCAGCTATGTTATATGGGTTGGAGACGGTGGCATTGACAAAAAGGCAGGAGTCAGAGCTTGATGTGGCAGAGTTGAAGATGTTAAGATTTGCACTGGGTGTGACGAGGATGGACAGGATTAGGAATAAGTATATTAGAGGGTCAGCCCAGGTTGGAAGATTTGGAGTCAAAGCCAGAGAAGCAAGATTACGTTGGTTTGGACATGTGCTGAGGAGGGATGCAGAGTATATTGTGAAAAAGATACTAAGGGTGAAGCTGCCAGGTAACAAGAAAAGAGGAAGGCCTAAGATAAGATTTATGGATGTGGTGAGAGAGGATATGCAGGCGGTTGGTGTGACAAAGCAAGATGCAGAGGACTGAAAGAAATGGAAACAGTTGATCTGCTGTGGCGACCCCAAACAGGAGCAGCCGAAAGAAGAAGAAAATCATCCAGCACAGTCATTCAACAGAACAGGGAATGTATTTAAACATGTAGATGTATGTGTGTGTGTGTGTGTGTGTGTGTGTGTGTGTGTACATATATTAATATCTAAATAGATATCTACATATCTATATGTGTATATATATATATATATATATATATATATATATATATATATATATATATATATATATATATATATATATACATACATACATATGCATATGTCTAAAGATATATATGTATATATATCTACATCTATATGTCTAGATATATATATATATATATATATATATATATATATATATATATATATATATATATATATATATAAGCAGATTATATATCTATATAGGTATATACAGATATACATCTGTAGATAAAATTGTGAACATAACAAAAACATATATGTCCACATGCACCAATAATGGGGTTAAGAGGCCCCAAACAACATATTTCTAGTATTAATAGGTATCCCCCCCCACAGTCAAGCATGTCTGCCTGCAATACACTACCAGCTGTTGCAGAACCAGGACCTGACACGACATGGGCAGAAGATAACAATACTCCATCCCACCTGTATGATGTCAGGTTGGTATCAGTACCATATCATGCAGTACACTCTGTCTCCCATAGGGAATGGATACATATACACAGACACATATATGCATATATATATATATATATATATATATATATATATATATATATATATATATATATAGAGAGAGAGAGAGAGAGAGATATGTAACTACACATACACACACACAGATATGTATAGGAAGATACATATGTAGAAGGTGCACATAATATGGAACAGCCACTATGCCTACAGTTACCACCTTACCAACTGGACAGTGTATGATCCACCCATACAAATGACAATCATTGCCTGCAAAATATACCCACAGAGAGGTCAAAGGATATAACACCATACACAGGTTTTCATACATGGGAAATCTTTATTTGTGTACTATTACAGTTGTATATGCCATGTCATATAGCTGTTTAGACACTGACATCCATATAAACAGAGTAATGGAGCTGTGAAACAGTTATACTAATACAGTAGTCTGGAAAGGTTTGCATATGTTGCAGTCCAGGCCGAGACCTTTAAGTAGTACAATAGTAAAGACAGACTGGCCCACAGGATACCAAGCAATCAACAATAAGTAATGCAGATATGTAGTACAGCAGCCTCTATCAACACTCTGTACACAAACCCTACGGTGTAAAGACCTCAGTTGACACAATGGGATATATCTGTTACATAACAAGGCATAACTGACAACATCACAATCACACTAACAAACAGAACAGTCTGTATGGCAGGAGGCAGTAGACCTGCATTTAACCAAGGTAAATTGTATGGTAATGTACATCCAAATACCTTAAGGCAGCTTACCCCTGATATCCCCACATGTTGTAACAGCCTAGGTTAGTTATGGTGCATCCCCCCTAGACTCAATAATACAGGGCCATATACCACTGTTACATACACTGGTCTCTGGAGTGCATAAGGGCACACATGTATTGTGTAGGTGAAGCCCACACATATATGGACCCAACCCCACAATATGTGTGGGGGACACAACAGCAGTGAACTGATGGCAGTAATGGCAACATGACATACTCACAGCTCACTACATAACAAACTCTGACAGCATGTCATATGTGCAAAGCCTGGTATGTAGGTGGATGACAGAGGCTAGAACACAGGCCCATATGTGTAAAACTGTTGTCATACACTATGCAAGTCACTGGTGTTACAGGATCGTCTGCAACATACCCTTAGTCAGGAATATGAAGTTAGAAACAGAAATAGATGTAGCCATGTACTGATAGCACTCAACACATACACTGTCAGTGATATATCTGACACAAGACCTGTGTGGTGGACAAAAAAACATAATAGGCACACTTCTGGCCATCAAGAGGATAGGCCCATAGTTGAGAGCTATGCAGAAAGACTGCATTCCAAGCTACACTAGTATATAAACGCAAACCCTTTAACACCAGTGCTATACAATGCATACATCAACACTACTCACACCCTGTCTGTAGTTCTGGAACCTCCTACAAATTTGTAGCTGGCCCGAGTGTGCGGGTTCTCCTGTAAGAGGTATTGCTACCTGCTGTCTGTAGCACTGATGCCCATACACAGGAAGGATGCCCTTCATATAGGAAAGGTAAAGGGGCCATGCCCACATGATGTAGGGGTTTATAGTAGTTGGTTGCCATAGCAGTGGTAACTGGAAGCACTACACAGCATGCTTCATGCAGGTAGCAAGTGGAGGACACTGACTGGTGCAGAGGCCATCACCTGATCATGTGTAATACCTACAAATTTCATACTGCAATCTATGCAAAGCATGTCATTCCATTTACTGGAGAGAAACTGAGAGAGAGAGAGAGAGAGAGAGAGAGAGAGAGTGAGAGAGAGAGTGTGCGTATATGGCACAGAACAAAAAAAAAAAAAAACACCCAGAAGAGTCTGCATTCCCATAACAGGTATGTGACGTACATATGCATGTAATTGAACATCGTACTGTGTCCATAATAATGGGATAGCTGATGTGGAATGATTTATATGTGTCTTCAGGTGTTGTTGTAATGATGTTCAGCTGAACAACTGCTAAGGACAATAGAGTCCATCCCTGTGGGTTGTAGGACATACCCGTCAACTGTGCTGAGCAGCACTGACTGATAAGATGTAAGCCATCACAGTGTGTGTTGTGTAATGGGAAGTATGTATATTATGTGGCCAATAGCTGGTGGTGGAAGTAATGCCATTATGATGGACACATGGGATCCACAGCCCACCCCTTGCAGGATACTTGGGTTAATCTCTATTGTAGCATGCAGGAATGCCATAGATGTGTAATAGGGTTACCTGCAATCTGGCCCTGCACATATACCCCTAATGTCAGGTTGTGTCCATATGTGGCACCTGTCTGTGTTGTAGCAAGGCAGAACAGTGCAGCTGTGCAGGAAGGTGTTGTGAGATTCTGGACCTGATGTCTGAATGTACCCCATATATAGGTATGCATATGTGTACATATATATATATATATATATATATATATATATATATATATATATATATATATATATATATATATATATATATATATATATATATATATATATATATATATATATATATATATATATATATATATATATATATATATATATATATATATATATGTGTGTGTGTGTGTGTGTGTGTGTGTGTATCTACATGTATGTCCACAAATATACAGATACCCATATGTAGACATATATATGAGCACATATATACATCACATATATCTACAAATTTATAGATCTATAACTATATGTACATGTCTAAATATATACAAACACCCACACAAACATATATGTATATAAATGCATGTCCCCATATTACTACCACAGTGCTGCGTGCGATGTACGAGGAAACAGCACACATAGCAATACACACAGATATCTACAGCTGTCAGTGTGTGCAATATGGATGGGTATGTCACATGTGTACCCCTTGTTGGGACCACCTTGCCCTTGTCTGTGAAGTATTGAATGGGAATATAGGTAAGTATGGCAGGTATAGTTGTGGAGGTGGTCAGGGTTGGTAGATATAGAGAACAGTCTACAGGGGTGGTATGTAGCACATGTGGGTGTTAAACACCCTTTATGGTATGTGTGGTCTGTGATGTGGATGCCCCATGGAGCCCAATATGGACACAATGGGAACAAGCCTCCCACCTACTGCTACTCACAACAGCAGTCCACATCCTGAAGGTGCCTGGCCTGGAGGCTGAGCAGGAGGGCATGTTGGCCCTGTGAATGTGTACTGGGTGCCTCAGAGTGACCTGGCACATCCCACATTTGTCTGTGAAGCCCGTTATGGAACAGACCCTGGACCTGACCTCAGGGGAGAGGAACATGTCTGTGTGTACTCCCAGGGGGGGGGGGATCCCCTGGGTTGGTTCCACCTGATAGTATTGCTGGACCAGTACATGAGGAGGTCACAGGGTGGTACACACATGTGATGTGGCCGGGTAACATGGGCAGATGAGTTTGGAGAGGTAGTTCTGCTGGTCAATAGTACATATACATGCTATTGTGTCACTGTTATAGAACATATGTTGGTAGTAATAGTCTACACAATCCCAGAACATGTCCAACAGCATGCATAGATAACCGCAATAACACAGTATGTCAGATGTGCAGCACACATGTAGCAAGCATACCACAGGCATATATGGAACCATTGTGGCCCTGACAATGGCATGCAAGCGAATAGTCTGTAACAGGCCAGCAATGATAGTGTCCACACAAGGAACATGGCTACAAACACATTGCACAAAGCATGGTACAGTACAATATCTGCCCTACTAGTACATATGCTGTAGTCATACCTATTGAGTTTTGTGTATGATTTGTTGTCACTGATATGGTGGGGGCTGACAGTGATGTGTATTAAGAACTGTGGTAACCTTGCTGCATGACTTGCTCACACCTGTGTCCATCTTTATGTCTTTCAGGCATGATGTCTCATGGAAGGCAGCCAGCCTACACAGCAGTGGAAAATGACATCCTGCTGGATAGACTCATTTGTCACTATGCAATCTTGCTTGGCCAGGCTGCCCATGATCAGCAGGAGCAGACCGCCCTGTGGAATGACCTAGTCCACAGGGTCAATGATGTCGGACGGCACAACTGCAGTTATGAGCAGGTATGGCATCATTGTTCTGACCTGCTTTGCAATGCTGCAGTCCGGGGGATCACCTCACCACAGGCAGGGGCCATGCCATCCATCCCTCCCTGACAGTGTGGAGCAGCTCCTGGCCAGCTTCATGGCACCTGCCCATTTGGCCAGCCACCAACCTCCAGACACCTTTGTGGAGATGGGTGCCACCCACACACGCCACGGAGGAGCGTGCAGGTAAAGCCACAGGGCACATCTGTAGACCACTGTTGCATGTACATCTCCATTGGTACAGGTAGATCATGCATATCTGACATGTCATAGATATATTTTGTTGCTGCATAGTAGTGATAAACAGATGTCCATATGTGATAGTATTGTGGAAATGTACTGTTGATGTATTGTAATAATACCCCCACCCTGTAGCACTGCCACAGTTGTTGCAACTGACTTTGCATCTCTCACCCTCTTATGTAGGTCCCTCCGGGATA